>NC_064810.1:21820726-21995943 GCF_023721935.1 Panthera uncia
TTGTTTTTTGGTTACCACCTTTCCTTTATTCCCCACACCCCCAACCCCCCCCCCCCAGCACTCCTTTTGTTTCTTTCCCCAAAAAAAAAAAAAAAAAAAAAAAAAAAAAAAAGAGTATTCCTACTGTATCTGAGTCCATTTTTGGCCACTGTGAACAGAGATGGTCAAGAGCAGTAGATCTAATGTATTGAGAGAAGATGATGACCCCATGGGAAAGGCTGCAGTTCAAAGAGCTTAGGGCAAGTACCCAACAGACAACATGTTGAGTTTCCAGAGTTCAACTGTACCAGCAAGAGCTGTGATGGGGATGGGTCTAAAAGAAGGTCCCAGCAGGCTTCGACTATGGCCAGGACACAGATGAGCCTTCCCAGCCATAATCTGCACCATAAATGGCAGTAAGACACCCAGCGTTATGGAGTATCAACGTATAAGCCAGTGAGTACCCAGAGGACAGCAGAAGGGTCTCATCAGAGGTTAGGCTCATTTTTTGTCATGACGAAAGCACACAGGCAGTCGTCTGCACTTCAGGCATATTGAGGAGCAGAAGAATCCCTGGAAGACTGGGCATTTTCCCCAAAGGAGACAATTTTAAGATGAAAACAGGTTTCTTTAAAAAAAAGTTTTAATGTCTATTTATTTTTGACAGAGATAAACAGAGTGCGAGTAAGGAAGAAGCAGAGAGAGAGGGAGACACAGAATCCGAAGCAGGTTCCAGGTTCCAGGCTCTGAGCTGGAGCTCAGCACAGAGCCCAATCCAGGGCTTAAACTCACAAACTGTGAGGTCATGACCTGAGCTGAAGTCGGACACTTGACCGACTGAGCCACCCAGGCACCCTGCTTCTTTACTTTTGATTGTAATTTTTCAAAGCTCCCCTGTCCTCAGCAGTAATGGAAATGACTTTAATGAAACTATATTTTTTGGAATACCTAAATGGTGCTATGAAAAAATTCTACTCAGCAACAGGTGAATGAAAAGACCACATACCCCATTAGCAGCAGGGTGGATGTATGCGAATATCTTGCCCCTACACATGCTCTGTGTATCCACTCTAAAGCCACAGGCAGAGCAAGAGCATAAAACTTTCCCGTGAAATCTGACTCTAATGTACTTGTACAAGCCTAACATCCACCTTACCTTAATATCTGTATCTCCTTGTTATAGGCTGAATTGTATCCCTTCAAACTTCATCTGTTGAAATAAGTCCTACTCCCAATGTGACTGTTTTTGGAGATAGAGCATTTAAGGAGGTAACTGAGGTTAAGTAAGATCATAAGAGTGAGTCCCTAAGTTGACAGGATTGGTGTCCTTATTATTGGTGTCTCTTTTCCTCAGTACACAGAGAAAAGGTCATGTGAGGACACAGAGCGAAGGTGGCAATCTATAAATTAGGAAGGGAGGTCTCTTGATCTTGAACTCCTTGCCTCCAGAACTGTGTGAAAATTAATTTCTGTTGTTTAAGGCATCTAACCTGTGACATCTTGTTATGGCAGCCTGAGCAGACTAATATAGCCCTCTAAATAAATTTTCTAAAGTCATACCAATCTCTTCACCACTTTGCATACCCATCGTTGTGTCTTTACTCATGAGTCACTTTGCCTTTCTCTTCATTTTTTCTAATCCAGCTACTATTGATCTTTAATAACAGGTCAGCTTCTACCTTCTAGATATTAGCACACATTATTCTCTCTCCATGCTAAAGTCCCAGAGCCACTCTTAAGTAAACCTATATGGCTCATGTGTAATTAGACTTCGTTCAGCAACTAGACTTTGGATTTCTCAGGAAAGTATGCAACAATTACAATTCTCTTTTTTTTTTTAATTTTTTTTAACATTTATTTATTTTTAAGAGAGAGAGAGAGACAGAGACAGATTAAGAGCTGGGGAAGGGCAGAGAGAGTGAGACAGAATCTGAAGCAGGCTCCAGGCTCTGAGCTGTCAGCACAGAGCCCAATGTGGGGCTCGAACTCACAAACTGCAAAATCATGACCTGAGATGAAGTCGGATGTTTAACACACTGAGTCACCCAGGCTCCCCAACAATTACACTTCTTGAGTAAATGTTACTACATCCAGGAAGTTTGATTAGTTAGAACATTCTTTCAAGCTTATGGTTGGCGCTGACTTTCCAGGTCTATTCCATTTGTAGTTTCAAGAGGTTATTTTTTTTTAAGCATACATTTTAATCCCATACTAAGGATTAATTTCCTTTTCATTCTCCTTTCTTTTCTTTTCTTTTCCTTTCTTTTCTTTTCTTTTCTTTTCTTC
The DNA here is from genome assembly GCF_023721935.1 of Panthera uncia. Classification (NCBI taxonomy): domain Eukaryota; kingdom Metazoa; phylum Chordata; class Mammalia; order Carnivora; family Felidae; genus Panthera; species Panthera uncia. The sequence continues at coordinate 21,822,992 of NC_064810.1, forward strand.
TTTTCTTTTCTTTCTTCTTTCTTTCTCCTTTTTTTTTTTTTAAAGAAAGGCAGACTGTCACATGCACCTCCTCATTTGGATGTGTCTGGAGTCTTGGAAGCCTGACCAGCCCATATTGTACAAATGGATCTGGAGAGCTTGTTTGGAGGTAATAGGAGGGGAGCACAGCTACTTGCATACCCTTGGCAGAACTGTCCTCCTCTATCAGGAAAGGTCATCCTCTTCGATCCAGCCTGTTGCTTCAGGAGGGACACACATGTAGCAGTGAGGGAGGAAGGGACACCCCCCTAGCCCGCCAGATCAGCTGAATCAACCCTGGCGATCAATGGGGTGACAGATGTCACAGCTAGGTCACCCTCACATCCTAATTTATTTTTCAAGTGTACTTTTCTTATTGATTTTATACTTTGGATAGTTTTTTAGACAAATGTATCTTTTTAGTTTCTATTGTTTGCTTGGTTTTTGTTTTGTTTTGTTTTTGTGTGTGTGATTGTTTTGTTTTTAAATTTTATTAGGTGGACACCTGTTTAAAATCTATATATTCCTTATATCTGAATATCCTTATAACATGTCTAAATATTATAGAAAAAGCAAAATGTGTGGAGTCCAAAGACAAATAATGATCTTTTTTTTTTCTTCTGAGCTTCTTAGCACCCTCTTAAAATTATGAGAAATCTATTGTCTACTTTCTTGTAAAGAACAATTAGAAAAATATATAAAAGTGTTTTTAAATCATGAAGAATGATAGAAATATATTATTCTTTGAAAAGACCAAACATTTAAAAATTGTTTCAACTAATTAAAACACTATATAAATAATTTTAAAAAATTATATCGTATTTTGTACACTGTTGCAAATGTCAATAGCTTATCAAATTCATTTATATTGTATTTTTTGGTTAAAATATAACGAAAACATTTAAACCCCTAAATTAGCATGGCAACTGTATTCATAGCTTAGGTATAGTTATTCTTCTACAAACTTGCTATATGAACTATAGCCAGCTTATGGTGTTTACATAAGTCAAAGTATTCATCACATCACTAAATCTGTGATTTTAATGTTACTATTTCTCTGTATCTTCCTTTAAAATAAAAGGACCACATGAGATTAATAAAAGATGTTAGAAGGTGTTTGATGATGACATTGAGAGCAAAATCAAGTTTAAATAACACAGTGGCTTGCGTTCCAATAGAAGACACTTGAATTGTGCACAGAGAGGTAGGGAGGGGCCAAGAAAACCACCATTGCCTGTGGTTGGGGCACGAAAGAATGTGTGTACACAGATATGGAAGAACATGTACAAGTTTACACACCCGCACGTTTGATCGATTATTTTTTCCTTATATAGAATATGTACTCTATCATACATATTCCCAGGACACATAAGGGCCCTGGGAAATCATTTACTTTGCCATCTGTTACCAATCACTATTCTATTTCAGCTTACAGTTATTACTGAAAAAAAAAATGTTACCCTAAAAGTACCTGGTATCTCAAGCTTGAATTACATGTTACTATTTCATAAACACCCTCATACAGTCATATGGAGATAGCAGGAACTTTAATTGTATAAGATTTATTATACAATGTTGTCTTTTCTTTTGTTTTTTTATCATCTTTCAGAATGTCTACTTTTTCAGGACATAGCATCATTTTAACCAAATAAGATATCTTTATGTTGTTCATAGAATAAAAAAAAACCCTCACGATTAAAGGCAAATTATAAAGTGTAAGTATCATTTCTATCTGGCTCTTAACTCTCTGATCAATATGAAAGTATCCAGGAAGCATAGGAGGTAATCTATTCACTAATAAACTGTAAATGAAACTCTGTGATTTATGATAGTTTTAGAATTTAATGTGCACATAAATATTTCAATTTGCTCATTTCAAATATATTAAGAAACATACTAATAGATATTTGGATAACACCAAAGTCATGAAGTCTAAGGTTTTTAAACTGAATTATTATACTAATGGAAATAACCAGTGATGAAGGGCTATTTTTTTATAAAGTATCATACTCCCTAGTTTTACTTATCTTTTACTCATATAAAATTTCCCTACTCCACTATTCCAAATCCTACAAATCCATAATAAAGCACCTTTTCATACATTGTTTGTGTCTCTCTTAGGGCACACTGCTTCCTATCTGAATTATACTCATGTACTTATGTAACTATTTTTCCATATTAGAGTCTATAAAAAGTATTTGAGGAAATATGCTTGTTCTCATTTCTTTATTTGCTGTGGAACCTCATACAGTGTCTTACACAAAGTCAATGTTCCATAAATATTTCTGAGTCAGTAAATCTGTAACAGGTTGTTAGAGGGAAGTTTTCCCAACTCACTTTTGTCTGACACATAAAATTAATAGATGCTACATTCCAGAGTAGCTTGTGAGACATAGCTCCAAGTAGACTTTTTTTTTTAATGTTTATTTATTTCTGAGACAGAGAGAGACAGAGCATGAGTAGGGGAGGGGCAGAGAGAGAGGGGGACACAGAATCCGAAGCAGGCTTCAGGCTCTGAGCGTCAGCACAGAGCCCGACGCAGGGCTTGAACTCACAAACTGCAAGATCATGACCTGAGCCAAAGCCAGACGCGCCACTGACTGAGCCACCCAGGCGCCCCATCCAAGAAGACTTTTTATAGGGCATATTTTAATGTGTATATTTGTAATTTACCTAAAACGGAGCATTTCAAAGTACAACATTTAGACAGTTTTTATGGCTTTAAGAGACTCCAGGTTTGTCTGTCCTTGCTTAAACAACACAACAGTCATAACTAAATACACTTTTTTCAGCATATTATTTCAGTAAACATCTTCTGACTTAGTAACTCATTAAAGCTATAACATGTTTAATTAGTTAAAAGTTGTGTAGCTGTTAATGTGGCAGATTCTTAATTGAAGAAAGTTGCTTTTAGGTAACAGCAGAACATTTTTTTCGACTGTCATAGAACTAGGCAAGGCATTTATGAGAAATTAAACGTAATCCCAAAAATAAATGGCAAACTGGGGATGGTTTGAGGTCTGCTGGATATTTTTTATATGTTTCAAAACAGATTTCAGACAACTGCTTCAGACTAGAGGCACCGCACTGAATATCATCTAACTAATAAATGAAAATTAAATGTAACTTCAATAAAATGTCACTGCAAAGTTGATTTAAAATAATTCAGTGTGTATTAAACACCAATATTATATCTAGTAAATTATGATTTAATAGAGGCTTCAAATCCATCATATATGTGTTCTGAAATCTTAGGTATGTTCAATTTTTAATATAAGACAGAAAGGAACTTAGTATTACATAACCTTACATTTATTATGTTTTATTCTATTTACCAACTATCCATGTATTTCCCTCAATTTGTATGCTAACTTGGTTCATAAAATCTCCTAAAGTTATTTATTGATTCAATAAAATTCCTTCAGTAATGTTTTAAAACAGGCGGCAGGGTGGTGGGGGGAGTGCCACAAGATATTTCCAGTTTGATAAATGCAAGTCCTTTGACATTACATTAGACCTTTTGCATTATTGATCTAATGAGGAAGAAGAATATAAGAATGATGATTTAATATTAACCCTCAAAAGTAAGGCTTCAACTGCATCCGTGCCATCAGTCTACTGGGACGAGTGTACTAAATTGGAAATAAATGCCACTCTACTAACTCGCCTCATAATAAAAGACAAAATGATCACAAACTCAAATAAGTTTCTTTTTTCGATGTCCACATACTCTGAGAGAGCATAATAGATTTCTGATGTATTTTTCTTACTCAAGTTTTACGTTGGAAGATGGAGATGCCAGAGAGGAAAAAAATGAACTCCACGGGTTAAAACATTTCCAGAATTGTTCAATACTTTTTATTAGTAACGTTTAAGAGGGAGGATAAGATGAATCACCCTTTTTGGGTTGAAATATGAGGAACATTGTCCTCTCATTAGCTAAACAAGCTGATACTTTCCATTCCAGTTCCATACTAGAAGATCTACTCTCTGTCCAACCCCTTTCTGTATTGCTACTCCCTTTCCCAAAAGGGAAACACCTTGTTACTGTGGCCCACAGTACGCATTCTCCTTTCCCAGTCTCGCAATACACAGAAGGCAATTTCAAATTTACTAATCCATGCCAATACAGAAAGCTTGCCAAGCAAATTTCAGAACCTTTAAAAAAAATCTATTTTCTTTTTTTGTCTTTATACCGAAGGCTTTATTGTCAAAGTACTGTGACAATGTGTTCACAAGTTACTTGAGTTATTTCTTTGTTCCACTTTTCAGTTTGGCTGTGCTAGTCATTTGAAATACAGTTAAGTTAATTTGTTTTCCATTTTAAAGATTTTCCCCAAACCTCATTTATTTTTATTTTATTGGCTCTATAAAAGTTTAATGTGGATCCAAATGACAAAACTATATCAAAAAGAAGAAAAGGGAGATCTGAGAAGTTTTAGAGCAATCATTCTTAGGTTTTGTTTTTTTAGAAGTTGTGGATACATATATATTTCCTAATCTCCCTCTCAATGCAAATGTTAGCATACAGTGTATACTCTCTTATTGTTGTTTTCACCTAACATTATATGGAAATTACTCCATATCAGTTAATATAGACTTTCCTTGTTTTTCTACTAACTGAATAGACTCCAGTGTGTAATTATACCATAGTTTATTCAGCCAATATTCTATGCTTTTGAATGTATTTTCCTCCAGTATCTCATCCTTTTAAGCAATGTAGCAATCAATAACCTGTTGTATACGTATTTTCATATAGTTGGAGATATGACTTCACTCTAAAAAGTGACACTTCTGGATCCAAATGTAAATACATATATTGTTTTAATATATATTGAAACATTCTCTTCCTTTAAAGTAGTACCAACTTATATTCTTTTTTTTTAATTTTTTAAAGTTTATTCACTTTATTTTGAGAGAGAAAGAAAGAGAGACAGTACTAGTAATGGAGGGACAGAGAGAGAGAGAGAGAGAGAGAATCCCAAGCAGGCTCTGCACTGTCAGCACAGAGCTCAACACCATGCTCAATCCCATGAATCAGACAGAGATCATGACCTGAGCTGAAATCAAGGGTCAGAAGCTTAACTGACTGAGCTACCCAGGGGCTCCACAACTTGTACTACTAATAACAATCACGAACAATATGAACAATATGAATGTTCGTATTTATGAGAGAGAGAGAGAAGGGGAGAGAGAAAGAGAGAGAGCGTGGGGTGGGGGTGGGGGCAGGCAGCAGGGAAGGGAAGGCTGATGTCAGACTGAGAACAAGCACTGAATGGAACCCAAAGCACAAAGTATAGCCCATGAAGAAAAGCTAAAACCTGGGTCCGTTTTGGTTGCTTCTTCTACCCTTAGCTCTTGGGTGTTCCATAGAGGCGGGCTTTCCATCACAGAGCTAACACATGCCCAACTTATGAGTTGGTGAAGCCATAAAGGAACAAGGGGAAGGGGAAGCTGCTGTCTTACATGACGATGAGTTAACGGATCAGCAAGAAAGTGTGAGGGCTACAGAAGGGCTCTGCTTCACTATCACCCCCCAAACCCTCAGAGTCTCTTCTATAACCTGTCCTAACTCAAAACATACAGGTGAGGAAACCATGGCAAACACATTTCATCATAACCAAGTTAACACGTTACTAAGTCACGTAAGAATTTAATACCAGAGTTTTCTATTTTCAAAGTCCGAGTTCTCGAGTTCATTGCTATGTGATTGTCATTGGAAGAGGATTGGAGACCTCTTTCATGGTTTCTAAGTGTAACTGTAGTAGAAGCTGCTCATGTCCAGGCAATGTTGAAAAACTCATTATCAGAGACATTAGATCTAACCAGAATTAACAATATTTAGCACTGTGCTTAGCACAATTGCTGACAAAAAGTAGGCAGTTAATAAGTACATATTACATGCCTGACTAGATTGGGAAGGTGGAGAAAAGGAGGAGAAACATTATAATGGATATGAAAGCAGGACACATGGCGCCAGAAAGTCGATGGGCCTGGGAAACCAAAAGATGTCTGAGAACTAAATATTCTGAAGTCACAGCTAAAAGCTTAGTGAATCAGACTCTGGATTTTACATAGTACTTGTAATCTAACACAGAGATGATCTTTTTTGTTTGCTTTAAACTTCTTTCTACATCTTTACATTAAGAGGAACATTTACAAAATGACCTATGGATTTAGTGTTTTCCGGAATATGTACTGGAAAATTCTTGCCCTTGCTCTCTATCATCACCCACTTGCACAGATTTGTAAAATACTGATGAGTCAAAAAATTACTTTTCTTCTATTCAGTAAACACCATGAAGCCAGCAACTGTCCTTTAGAGCTATTGGCTTGTTAGTAAAGAACAAATCTTTTATGATGAATTCTGAATGAATTAAACCTATAATTTTCTTTGACCCATATTTTTTTGGAAAACATTTTTAGAAATGGTCTAAATATTCTAGTTTTTCTAGAAAAACTTTCAGTACAAATGAAAGCTGGTAATTCTTAAAATTTTATTTTTAGTGTTAGATTATCACAATAGACTAGGGGATATAATCAGAGACCATTAATTGTCCTAACAAAAGACCATGAGATATAATTTTGACCTGGAGTCCTGTCTTGATGAAGTATAAAAGCAACCTGTATAAGGGCAAAGTTATTTTAAAAATCAATAGTGGTTAGTGTTGGATGGAAAGTGCAAATCTATAACTTTGTAAGCAATGGTGTTTTTAATGGAACTAACCTACATGGCCAAAAGTGTATCATGTATCCCAGTTAGAGTTCATGCAGGTGAAAGGTGGGAATTAGTTTTGCAAAAAGCATAGGAAAAAAAATGGAAAGCTAGTCATTTTTTATCTTAAATACCATAGAGTATTCTATTCATTAGACTTTGAAGTTTCCTGTTTTTTCCATTGATTATTCAGTGTAATTATAACCATGCAGTAAATAAGGTCACCTAGGACACAACTGAATATAGTAAGCTTGAATTTTAGTTTTGGAGACTCACTCCAAAATGGAAATGAATGTGGTTACATAGAAAAATAATTCGCAAAATAATTAACATATTCCCATTCTTTCCTTAATGATGCAAATTGACATTAAAGAGCTGTGCAAAATTTTACTGCACATCACTTCATGAAATAGAAAAGTCCTTGCCATCTAACTTTAACTTGTATAAGGAGGATCATTATAAATATTCCCACCATTCTAAATTATCCCTTAAACATTTCTCACCAAAATTCACAAACCAGTTATAACTGCCTGGCCACCTTATCATATCTGACAGTAAATCCCATGAAAGGAAATGGTAAATTGATTAGTGATAAATGCACACATGTGCACATGCCCAGAGCACAAGATACCTAGTAGTCAACTTTTTGGTCCTACTTCTTGATTCACCAACAGCTCAGATACCCACTTTAGCTTTTGCTTCATTGTAAGCCATCCCCAAACCTACAACATAAAAACACAACCAACTCTTTATTTCTCAAATATATACCCATACATTGTGAAAGACACAATCAAGTTAATTAGCACATCCATCACCTCACAAAGTTACCTTTTGTCCCATTGTTTGTGAGAACTTTTAAGATTTCTTCCAGAAAATTTCAATTATATAAGACACTATTAGTAATTATAGACCTGCTATATATTGGATCTTCAGAACTTAATCATCTTATAACTGAGAGTTTGTACCCTTTTACCAAACTCTCTCCATTCTCCCCTATCCCCAGCACCTGACAAACACCATTCTACTCTGTTTCTATACGTTCATTTTTTTTTTCCTTATGTAAGTGATAAAATGAAGTACTTGTATTTCTCTGTCTGGCTTATTTAACTTAGCATAATTCCTGCCAGATTCATCCATGTTGTCTGAAGAGGAAAAATTTCATTTTTTTAGGGCCTGATATATTCCATAATACAGATATCACATTTTCTTTGTTCACTCATCTTTAATGGACCCACAGGTTGTTTTCTTTTCTTGGCTATTACAAAGAATGTTGTGATGAACGTGGGGGTACAAATATCTTAAGGTAGCGATTTAATTTCCTTCAGATATATATTTGGAAGTAAGATTGCTGAATCATAAAATAGTTCTTTTTAAATATTTTTGAGGAATCTTTATATTGTTTTCCATAGTGACTCTACCCGTTCACCTTCCCACTAACAGTGCGCAAAGATTCCCTTTACTCCACATCCTCAGGAACACTTCTTATCTCTTGTCTTTTTGATAATAGAGATACTAATAAGAATGAGGTAAACAGCTCATTGTAGTTTTGATTTGTGTTTCCCTGATATTGAGCATAAATATACCTTTGGGACATCTGTATCATTTCTTTGGAAAAAAAATGTCTATTCAGGTTCTCTGTTCATTTTCTAATTCAGGTTTTGTTTGTTTGTTTGCTACTGCATTGTATGAATTCCTTATATACTTTTGACATTTAACCCTTTGGATGTATGGTTTGCACACATTTTCTCCCATTCCATATGTTGCCCTTTCATTCTGTTGATGGTTTTCTTTGCTGTGAAGAAGCTTTCTAATTTGGTATAGTCCCACTAGTTTGTTATTGCTCTCATTTCCTTTGCTTTTGCTGAAAAAAAAAAAAAACAATAACAAAAAAGAACATTACTAAGACCAATTCAACAAGCTTATCCCTTAGATATTCTTTCAGGAGTGTTAGAGTCTAATGTCTTAAGTTCAAGTTTTTAATCCATTTTGAGTTAGTTTTATGTGTAGTGTTAAGCTAGGAGCTCACTTTCTTTCTTTTGCATGTGGATATTCAGTTTCATCAATGCTGTTTATTAGAGAGACTATTTTTCCCTCATTGTGTATTCTGGAGGCCTTGTCAAATGTTAATTGACCGTATGTGTAGGTTTATTCCTGGGCTCTTGATTCTGTTCCATTGATCTCTATGTCTGCTTTTATTTCAATACCATACTCTTTTGATGACTGTAGCTTTGTTATATTGTTTGAACTCAGAAGTGTGATGCCTCCAGTTTTGTTCTTCTTGTGCAAGATAGCTTTAGCTATTTGAGGTCTTTTGTGGTTCCATGCAAATTTGGGGATATTTTTTCTATATCTGTGGAAAATGCCTTTGGAATTTTGATAGGCATTGCATTAAATCTACACTACCCAAATCACTTTGGGTAGTATGGGCATTTTAACAATATTAATTCTTCCAATCCATAAACTCAAATATCTTTCCATTCATTTGTGTGTTCTCAATTTCTTTAATCCATGTTTTATAGTTTTCCATATACAGAACATTTACCTCCTTTATTCTATTTATTCCTATGTATTTTATTGTTTTTATACTATTGTCAAATGGGTTTATTTCCTTAATTTCTTTTTCTGATAGTTTGTTTTTAGTATATAGAAACACAGCTGATATGTGTATATTGATTTTGTATCATACACCATTACTAAATTAATTCATTATTTCTAACCTTTTTGGTGGAATCTTTAGGATTCTCTTTATATAAAACCATGTTATGGAGCACCTGGGTGGCTCAGTTGGTTAAGCATCTGACTTCAGCTCAGGTCATGATCTCACAGTTCGTGACAGACCAGAGCCTGGAACTTGCTTTGGATTCTGTGTCTCCCTCTCTTTCTGTCCCCTTCCTGCTCACATTTTGTCTCTCAACAATAAATAAATGTTAAAAGAAAAAAATTTAAAAAACACATGTTATCTGCAAACAGAAACAATTTTCTTGCATTCTGATATGAATAACTTTTATTTCTATTTCTTGCTTAATTATACTTACTAGGACGTCCAGTACTATGTTGAATAAAAGTGGCAAGAGTGGACACCTTGTCATTTTCCTGACCTTAGAAGAAAAACTTTCAGCTTTTCACTGTTGAGTATGATGTTAGTTGTGAGCGTGTCATATGTGGTTCTTATTATGTTAATATAGGTTCCCTCTATACCCACTGTATCGAGTTTTTATCATGAGGTAATGAACTTTGTCAAATGCTTTCTCTGTGTCTATTCAGATGGTCAAATGTTTTTACTTTTCATTTTGGCTGATGTGGGGTATCACATTTATTGATTTGCACATGCTGAACCATCCTTGCATCATAGGAATGAGTCCCACTTGATATGGTATGATCCTTTTAATGTGGTAGTGAATTTGGCTTGCTAAATTTTTTTTTGAAAAAAATTTTTGCATCTTTGTTCACCAGGAATATTGGCCTATAATTTTCTTTACTTTTAACAGCCTTATCTGGCTTTAGTATCAGGGAAATTCTGGCCTTACAAGATGTGTTTGGAAGTATTCTTTCCTCTTCAATTTTTTGGAAGATTTTGAGAAGTTTTGGTATTAATTCTTAAAATGTTTCGTAGAATTCACCAGTGAAGTAATTAGGTGCTGGACTTCTCTTTGTTGGGAGGTTTTGGTTATTGATCCAATCTCCTTACTCATAAATGGTCTTTTGAGGGTTTTTTTAAATTTCTTCATGATTCAGACTTGTTAGGTTGTATGTTTCTAGGAACGTATTTAGTTCTTCTAAGTTATCCAATTTTTGGTATATAATTGCTCATAGTAATGTCTTATGATCCATAGTATTTGTGTAATATCAGTTGGAATGTCTCATCTTTCATTTCTGCTATTGTTTATCTGGATTTTCTCTCCTTTTCATTTGTTAGTCTAGCTAAAGACTTATAAATGTTTATCTTTAAAAAAATATCTTTTAGTTTCATAGATATATTTTATTGTCTTTCTGGTCTTTATTTCACTATTATCCACTCCAATATCTGTTATTTCCTTCCTTCTACCTACTTTGGGCTTTGTTTGTTCTTCTTTTTATAGTTCCTTGAGAGTAAAGTTAAATTGTTTGAGATCTTTCTGAGTATGTTTATTGATGTATACTTACCTTTTTAGAAATGTGTTTTGCTGCATCCCTTAAATTTGGTATGTTGTGCTTCTATTTTTATTTCTTTAAAGACATTTTTTCTTCCCCTTTTGATCCTTCTTTGATCCATTGATTGTTCAGGAGCATGTGATTTAATCTCTATTGACTTGAGAATTTTCAATTGTTTTAATTATTGAATTCTAGTTGCATACCATAGTGGTTGGATAAGACACTTGGTATGATTTCAATCTTCTTATATTTATTAAGATTTGTTTTGTGGTCTAACATTAATCTGTCCTAGAGAATATTCTATGTGCACTTGAGAATAATGCATTCTTGAGAACAATGTATATTCTCCTGCTCTGGATGGAATGTTCTTTATATTCCTGAGGGACATGTACATATCATTGCAGGAAATGCTCACACACCCATGTAAAAACTGTCTATTTGCTAACTATGGTTCTGTGGGATTCATGAAAGCTGAGACCTATTGGTTTACACATAGGTAATTTGGGGGCTCATTCTTATGATGGCAGCCTTAAAAGTTGGAGTGCTATATTTGTGGAGAAAGATCCTCACAGGGAGAAGCTGGTGACTTGGTTTTATTGTTGCAGTGAGACAGAAAGAAGGCATGGAGATTGCCCACTGGCTCTTTCAGGCTTCCGAGAAGATCTCATCCAGCTCTTGGATGTAGGCTGATTAGAAGCTTGACCCTGAGGTAGGTACTTTTTAAAGTTGTAGTCAATTCCCTTCCAGGGAAAGACTAGGAGATGGACATTTTTGCTACTTCTTCTATGCTGAGCCTGGAGTGGATAGTTGAAGAAAGTGATGAGTCTTAAAAGCTTAGGTGCTATATGTACAGTCCAACCCTTTACTCCTCACAGAAAACTTGGAGTTTTGGATTTCCTATATATTGTAAGGTGCTGTGCTGGGCGTGGGGTTTATGGTTATCGTGTGTCTCGGTCTTTCTTACCTGTTTCAATATGGATGTTTTCTGTCACCTGGTGTATTGGATTCATTCAACAAGTACCTGGATTTCTCTCAGAGGGAATTGATCATTTGTAGTTGTGTATTTAGTGCATCTGTGGGAAGAGGGAAAGTCAGGATCCTCCTATCCTGCCATCTTGGTCCATGTGCAAAACAAAAGGAAACAAAACAAAGCAAAACTTCCCCTCTCTTTATGCATGTTCTTTGGTAGTGCCTTTTCACTGATGCTGGGCTTGGCCATGTGACTTGCTTTAGACAATGACACAATAAAAAATGTGGTACAAGCAAAGCTTTCCAGTTGCGCTCTGCAACTCTCTCTTTTGTGACAACACCAAGCCTTCCTAGAAACAAATTTATAGTTATGTGTGTTGGAAATAAAAAATACTGTCAGTGTTTCTCCAAGTACAATACCTAATTCATTTGAATCACCGGGAACTTGTTAAGAATGCAAACTACTGATTCACATCCCACAATGACTTAGTGAGAATCATGAGGATGAAGGAAAAAAAATCTGATTCTTATGCACTTCAAAAATAAATGCATCAATAAATAAATAAATAACAAAATGAAAGGTACTAAAAAGAAAATAATGTAAAATGTACATAAGAGCAAGGATGTAAAAAGTTTAGATGACATAACTAATCCACTAACAATTACGTATGTACTTAAAATTGTCTATATTATTCTGTATAAATAATCCAATTATACTCTCTCCTTTAAGGTAGAACAATCCCCTGGTTTAACAAAAATTGTACCAAAGTGTCAAGTATACAACGACCATAGAAAAGAAATATGTCAGGAATCCTTCTGGAAGTGAACTGGACCTTTGAAAATAATATCATATTGTTGTTCTTCCAAGGAATTGGAAATTCCAGATACTATTGATTACCTCTGAATAATTCTTTGTAGCTCATATGAGAGTTCTTATTATTAGCCTACCTGGTTAGCTTCAAGATCTGAATTTTGGATTATTTTCATAGACTTCATAGACTTTTAGATATAGATTTAATTCATAACTTGTTTTAAACAAGCTTGTGTTTAAAATAACTCCTAAAGTAGTTAAACAACTATTTGCTTTCTTAAAGTAATTAGGTTAGTTGATCTACTGAGATTACCAAATGTTCACTATTTTACAATGAGTTTATATATAATTTCTAGGTAAGAATGAACTTTTAAGCATCTTACACACTAAGGAATTTTTTTTTCACTTCTGTTAAGTCATCTGTAATATTGTATGCTTGACTAGTAAAAATAGTGTTAGTCAAGACATTGTTGAAGAATACTGCTAATCAGCATAGACTGCTAATACAATTATTTATGCTTTTTGTATCAATTATAACCAGATATGGGCATTCAATAATTCTAAACGATCTTATTTCTGGAATTGTCTTAAACATGAGTGAGACTAAGAAGATTAAGTAAAAACAGACATTAAAGTAAGTATGGGACACCTGGGTGGCTCAGTCCATTAAGCATCCAACTCTATTTTGGCTCAGGTCCTGATGTCATGGTTCATGAGTTTGAGACCCACATCAGGCTCTGTTCTGACAGTGTGTGGCCTGATTGGGATTCTCTCTTCTTCTCTCTCTCTGTCCCTCCCCTGCTTGCTCACTCTCTCTCCTGCTCTCTCTCAAAAAATAAACTATTTTTTTAATTAAGTAATTATGAAAATGCTTATTGAGCTTGAAATATTAATTATTTGGCCTATATTATGATTTCACAAACCACTGGGAAATTGGTTCTGAATTCAGACTTCCTGGCTCCAGATTTGAAGCATGTCACAATATTAGGCTTCTCTAAGTCTCAATTTCCTAGTATAGATAGTTTGAGGACCAATGAGTTATTAGTGAAATGTGTAGTTAATGCTCACTCAACAATAGCTATTATGAGATTATAGAGGTTTTTTTCTTAGTTAAAATGTTTTTATATTTCAAAGAAGCTATTTTTTTTTTCTGAGAAAAAGAGAGAGTGCACACATGCACGTTAGTGAAGGGAGGGAGAGAGAGAATCTTAAGTAGGCTCCAAGCTCAGTACAGAGCCCAATGCGGGACTTGATCTCAAGACCTTGGGATCATGACCTGAGCCCAAACCAAGAATAGGGCACTCAACTGACTGATCCACCCAGGTGCCCAAAATATATATATTTTTAATGTGGGTCTTTCTAGCTCTGTCACTGTATGTGTGTCAAACACATATCTGGGCTTACCTTTTGTGAACTAGGTGTCCTTCATTTGACGTGATAAGAAATCAAACTAATGGAGTTGTAAAGATTTTCCTAAGGGCAGAAGAGAATCTCACATAAGGTATAACATCAAGTTTTCTAAGGGCACTATGACTATTATTTGAAGTATAAGTTTCATTTAGAATTGTTCAGGTATTTTATTTTATTTTTTAAAAAGTTTATCTATTTATTTTAAGAGATAGAGACAGCGGGTGCATGTACACATGCTTGCACGCACATGAGCAGGTTAGGCACAGAGAGAGGGAGAAAGCCTGATGCAGGGCTTGAACTCAGGAGCCAGATCATGACCTGAGCCAAAACTAAGAATCAGAGGCTTAACCAACTGAGCCACTCAGGCACCCCAAGACTTATTCAGGTATTTTAAAACATCTCAAATTCCTCCTTGTGTTTCCTTAGGTTTCCATTTTATAAATGAATACTCATCAGGTAATCGGTATCTTTTAACAGCATATGGTGATTCTGATCATCACAGATGTGGCCAAAGCCAGCAGATACAGTGGGCTACTCTTTACCATATGATGTGCACACTCAGGTGAAAAAATCCTAAAGGTGGAGTTCATCTAGTTTCCATTCTCAAGTGATGGTGTATTATAATAAAAAAGAACATGAGAAAGAACTATGGAATCTCAACCATTTTATTAAATACATTAAAGGGAGAGAATTATAATATCAGGTAACAAGAAGGAAAAATATGATATTCTACAGTGAATTTGTATAAAATGGAGTAGTGTGTATTATAATGTGAATGAGATCGGTTTTTTAACAAAGAACAATGTAGACTTCTAATTTTGTAACCTGTGACTTAACGTAAAAGAAATTCTATTTTTCATTTTCCTCAGGCTATTCCAACTAACTTCTTCTTCTAATTTACCAGCCAAATTGGTTTCCCAAATTCTAATGTCTGCCTATGCTAATAGAATCTATAGAGTAATGTAATTACCTAATCCATTCATTATATGGGTTAAAGATAGTACAGTTAAAATGTCAAATAGAATCAAGGCTATCTGAATGAGAAATATTTTCAATTGTAATTTTTCCTTTCCCAAAAGAGATATGAAGGTATAATTTCTTGCATGCATGAAATGTTTTATATTCAGCTACTGAAAATAAAAGTCTCAGGAACCATTTCAAAGTATAAAGTACATCATATTTGTGACCTTGAACTAGTTTCCAAAATTTTAAGTCCTCAGTTTCCTCATCCCTTAAGTGAGAATTATCAGCCAAATTGTCCCCTCACTATATAATGACCAAGGAATTTATGAGTCCAGAAATTAATCAGTTTTTTAAGTAAGAAAAGAATTTAGTGGGATTTAGCAACTTAATGGGATTGAAGGAATTACAATATTTGATTGATTGACATTGAAAGCTGAAATTTAATTGAAAAGCATTTTATAGTAAAAGGTTAAAACTGCAATTCGGAATTGGCCGTCATATAGTTTGAAGAACTTTTATCTCTCGTAGACACCATGTATCTCTGGAAAAGGATGTGACCCAGAAGCAACATATTATCAAAAAGGAAAAAACCTGTTCAGAGCCCATTATAATTATTCTGTGAGAGTTTTCAACAGAAATATACTCATCCAGGATGGAGAATGTGAATGAGAACAAAAACGTTAATCAACATTTTATCTGCAAAACACGCACACATACACATATGCACATAAAAATAGATGTGATTTGGGAAATCTCAGTGAGTCCAAAATAAAACAATTTTCCTACAGTGTAGAGAATCTGAAGATGAGGATGTAAATTAAAAAAAAAATATTGTGTATATTCTTACAGCAAATATCTTTGAATGTTTAACATATTAGACATATGTCTAACACAGACTTGATATATACCTGTGAACAAATCATCAAAGATCCCAGGTCTTGTAAGGATGTATGTTCTAAGAAAGGAAGTAGTCTTTAATACTTTATTTTTCAACACTTCAATTATTATAAATAAATAGTAACCAAATATGCAGATTACATAATAATGTTGAAAGCAAGTAAGTGCTTTGAGAATACTAAAGAGAGAGAGAGAATGGGTAGATAAAGGAAATTGAGAATCTGTTTGCAAACTACTTTCCAGCCACATTCAGCTACATGCAATATAGGCATGGGACAGTCAGGAAGGTGAATTTAATCAGGTTTTTCAAAATCAGTATGTAAAACTGAGAAATGGAAAAGTGATTGGGAGACATAGGTAAGGGATGATTATTATGACTGATGATAGCATTAAATCTAGCAGGCAAGACAAAGGAACCATCAAAGTAATGAAGAACAGTTGAAAAAAATGGTATGTAGGATTAATGAAATGTATGTTTGGTGAGTCAGGAAATGATTTAAATGAAGGAGTAAGAGGGAATACATTTATTTTAAACCTAGGTCTTTACATGCAATGAAGATTATTATAGATATTGGAGATATATAACAATAAAGATTCTTATCAAGAAAAGGTAAACATTGTTGGTATTCCTATAAAAATCATAAAGCAATAATAAAATAATATCTTATAACAAATTATTGAGTATTTTTATTAGGAAAAAGAAAGTCATTTGAATCATGTCATAGTGAATCCAACGAATGATGTAAATGTTTTTCTTTTATTTGCAACTTGACGTCCTTCATTGAGATAACATTGGAAGTGTGCATTTGTTTCCCTTACTTATACTGGCTGACATTTTGCAGACATGGAAACAAAGGCACAGATAAGAAATGGTGAGCTGATAGAAGTTACACGGCTTAGACTCAGGAATCAACTTCTGCTGGTACTTTCCAGGAAAAGCAAAACAAAACAAAAAAACACAAATCTTCTGTGGTACACATGTTCAGCCACATCCCTTCACTCCATTTTGTGAGGAGAGCCCCAGACACAGAAGAAAATTAACTGCAATGTCACACGATAGGAGTTCACTGCAGATATTTAAACTAATATTTGCATTATTATGTAACATTCTGATCATTATATTTGTTATATATATGTCAAAATCAAATTCTGAAGATTCTTTTGTTTGTTATTTTGGAGGGAGAGGGAGGGACTCTCAAATACCTTGAAAGTGACTTCTGATTAGTTGTATTTTTACCAATCTCCATAGCAAAATTGCCATTTTTCTTGTAGCAAAGATGTCAATGATTGTTTTCCTAACAGCTGCAGTGGTGTCCAGTTTTATGCAATCCTGATGCCCTCCCCAAATACAACACAATATATCACTGTGCAATTTTACTATAATGAAAATCCTTCAATGTCATTTTTTCCTCCTTGGAATGTACTAAATAGAGGTGAAACTATTTTATTTCCTAATCTACAGTGAGTTTGCCTTTAAAAGAATAGAGGTTAATATTAGACTTTTTGATTGAAACACAATTAAACCTTAGTGTCATATTTTGAAACACACTAAAATCTTCAGCTGTAATTGGTAAAACTAAATATTTTTATGCAGCCCAATATTTTTAAAAAGAAGAAAAAAGTCTTTTTTAGTGCATTTAAAAAATACCAGAATCATCAGTGACAAGGCTAACATTTCAGGGCATTCAATATGTCTTTTGAATATGCATTGTCAGACAAGCCCTAGATATCACCAAAATATGTTTCCCTAACCGTAAATCATCATCATGATTGCCATTATTGATCTGTAGAGTCAGTAACCGAATCTATCCATGAGATTCAACACCATCTATCTTGATATTATATAGCCCCATCCTCCTGCCCAAACCCATTAAACTGTCATCTGTGGGTTTACATCATTTTTATTTGAGGGGCCTAGTGAAACTTTGCACTTTACTTGTTTTCCAAAACACTTCTAAAACCAAACTATCTCATCAGGAAAATTCCATTATTTCCTGTTAACATCTGTTACCGAGAATGGAGGCCATAATAACTTTAAACGAGAGGTTAACCATCATCACTGAACCTAGCAGGGCATGGATTGTGCATGCTTATTTTCATGTCTACACATATACTCATATGAGTGTATAATCCGATGATAATTTATACCCAGTGGAACCTGGGAAATATCATGTAACAAGGCCTGTGTTGGGGTACATTCACAAATAATTAAGAATTGGTGAATACCCTTTAAATACAGTTATATATCTCCCCCAAATAATAAACCAGTAACAAATAAAATAGATTACTTGTAAATTATATAGTTAATAAAATTTGCTTGGGGTTAATTTGAAGATATTTTGGACGAGAAAGGTCTTTTGCTACCTTCTTTTCCAAGGATTTTCAGGGATTCATTAATGGCTTTGTTTCACTGTCTGCATGGGTATCTTGATAATGCTTGTGAAGAATTATGTCTATGTGCATTTCTGCTAACTGGTGAGGAAAAGGTCAATAGTTTTCAGTAAAATCTCCGAAGATATCATGATCCTTAAATTATTAAGAGATACAGGATAACAAAAAGGCATACTTTTTTTAATTTAAGAGATAATCACAAGAACCAATTTGCTGAAAATAAAAATGTGGCATATTTTACTTAGTTTATACTCAAAACATTGAAAATGAGCATTGAATATCGGTTGCATATTAAAATGAAACACAAAACGCTACATCTGTAACCTAATGCTCATTGCATGAAATGTGTTAGAAGTTATCAGAAAAAAAACATGCAAAAGAGAAGAAATGTATATTTACATTTGGCTTTTGCATAACTTTTTATGTTCTATATGCTTATATCTTATCTTTTCCATGAATATAAAATTATTTCTTATACTTATAAAAGTATAAAATATGCCACTGCAAGATAGTCTATTTTGTCCATTATATTCTGTAAGTGGTGAAGTTTTCAATTTTTAAATCACAGACATTGTGTGCCATTAAACACTTTCATTCTAACCACTGTTCTAATTGTGAGGTAAGAAAAGAAACTACAGCTAACTGACAATAATCTTTCCCATTTATGGTTCACATTTTCTCACATATCAATATCTTCAGAAAAAAATTGAGAGACTGGTAAGACACACAATTTTCTTTGACATGATGGAAATGACAATGTTCAGTTGGAGAGAAATCAAAATCTTTCCTGGCCATGTTTGCAAAACTACACTGTTGTTGTTGTTGTTATTGTTGTTGTTGTTGTTGTTTTTCTTAAAGCCCTGAGAGACAAAGTTATAACGAATCTGCTTTGTTTTGTTTTTTTAATTTTTTTTGGAAAATGTAATCCTTTACATTAATGTAAGTTTTCTAGAATTTGTGATATCACAAACAAAAGCAATGCTTAAAGATTTTTAAGGACACACACTGTATCTTCTCTAAGGAAATGCATGTAATATAGGGTGTTTACCATATAATTATAAACGCATTCAACTATCATACAACCAATACACAACGCACTGGATTTTCGGCATCAGAGAGAGAAAATTATAAATCTATTGTCTCTATCTTCAAGGAGCTCACACTGGTGAATTATATAATTATAATGCAGCTATAACAAAATGAGTTCCCTGCAGTGATGGAGATATACCCTAAGCAAGCTTAGAGCGCATCAATATTAGAGCACATTAGAATATCAAGTGACACTTTTCCTTACAAGATTAGTAGAATGCTAAAAACATTTTCCAAAGTCAGTGACAGAAGAACTATAATGTTGATAGTTGCATATTTATCTCGAATGCTACTATGCTGTGAGCTCCTTGATCACAGTCACCTTGTCTTGTATGACTGAATATAGCACAAGGCAAATATATCTCATGATATACATCGCATGGAATACATGACATGGCAAAGTACATTGCGTGCATTGGGTGCTGTAGAAATACTTGACAGTGAATGTATACATTCATCCAACTTTTATGATTTTCCATCCAAATTAGGTCTAAGTTATTTTTCTAAAAACTTGCTTTAGGTTAAGCATGTTTTGAAGATGGAAATTGAACATTAATAATAAAATATACATCTCAATTTTTAAGATTTCTAAGATATTGGTCATTGAAATCGTTCTAGCCTTGATGAATTTTAGTCATAGATACAAATTCTGTACACAGAAGACTTATTCTCTCTATACATATATATATTTCTTTATATACTTATATATCTATAAGTATAAATATATATATATATATATACTTATATGTATATAAACGTTTCAAGATAGATAAGTTTTAGATTAAATCATCTCTAAAGATATAATTGAACATAGTTACTGACTTTTGTGTTTAAATTATATCTTGAAAATTTTCATGACAGATCTGTGTTTTACTCTGGTAGAATCCCATTTTATACTTTTTTTTTTTTTAACAATAAGCACTTACTTAACATATGGTGGGCATATTTCTCACACTAGAAATTTTAATGAGAAATTAGAAATGTGCCTAAAAGTGGACCCAGAATTATGCATTCTGCATGACAGAGTCAGGAATATTTTCAGATAAACAGGTATTTTTCTGGGTCTTAAATTAAAAAAAAATATCTTATCGTCTCCACTCAAAATCACTAAGAGCTTTAAATTAAAAATGAAGCAACATGTCCAAGAGCTCATAGGTGCAAAAGAATCTGGCGCACTGGAGGAGGAGGGACAAGCTGACCTCTCTGAGAGCTGGTGAGGACTCTGGCGGGGGTGGGGGTGGGGGGCGGATAGTCAGGGACTAATACCGGATGGGGTTAACGAATTAAAAGCATTATTCTACAAGCACAAGAAAGCAACTGGAGGATTTGTAAACAGATTCGTTTTTACAAAGTCTGGGTTCTGTGTGAGAGGGGGACTCAGGGAGGAAGTAACTCAAGGCAGCAACAGGGATTTTTGCAAGGGCTGAATGAGAGAGAAGCTAGCTGCCCTAATTCAACCTTTCCAACTTCCCTCGGTGAACACAAAGCTCATGTGTCTTCATTTAGTTGTATGACAAGAGTGGGGTAGCGGCAACAGTTTACCCTGGGGAAAGGCAATAAGCAGATGGGTACAATGTCTGTGGAGAAATAAATTATTTGTTTATTTATTATTTATTTAATTTTTTTTTTTTTATTAGACAAATTGAGAGAGAGAGAGAGCACCAGAGTGCACATGCAGGGGAGGTGCAGAGAGCGAGAATTCCAAGCTGACTCTGCCCTCTCTGCTCTCTGGAACCATGAGACCATGAATGACTTGAGCGGAAATCAAGAGTTGGACACGTACCCAACTGACTGAGCCACCCAGGCACCCTGAGGAGTTTAAAACAATAACACTGACTGAAAGTCAGCCTTTCTTTCTTTTTTTTTTTATCATCACCAAAACCCAACAATGACAAATAATTTCAGAAAATATCTTTCATTAGCCTAAGTTCTAAACAATTGCTGCAGTTAATGTTTAGTTTCAGTAGTATCTCTGTAAGTTTCAGCTTCTTACATTTGTAATACTTATACTTTAATAAACACTAATACAGAGTATTTTTACGTGAAAGTTAATACAGAGAATTTCTATAGTTATACAGACATCTCCGAGTGCTCTGAGATTCAGTTCGGCATGTTCACCTTGAGAATAAGTTTCTAAGAATTCATAATTGTTTTGACCTTCTTTCTTTGAGTGTATTTTGTGTCTCCAAACTCAAAATATTATATAATTTTTTGCAGGAGATGTATGCAATTCTTCTTTTGTGAGTTATCTTTCTCCCCCAATGTTAAGTTTTAAATGAGGTTAATCAGAAGCAAAAGGTATTCACAAACAGCCAGAATCAGCCTTAAAGAATGTACAGTGAAACACTAAGCTTTGAAATCATTCTTTGAAAGTCGGTGCATGGAAATTGTGGAGTACGATATTAATTATGCAGGCACACAAGTAAGAAAATGGAACCTTCCAAAGTAGAGTAGGATCAAATCTCAAAGAAGAATGCCCAGAGAACTGATAAAAGATGTTCATCTTATACTGTCAAAGACATCAAAAGAAATATTGTATTGTCTTGATTATTTCATGGAGAACTGATACTCATTCTAAATTAATGAATCAATAAAGTCAATGTTCACTATCATTCAGCCATTTAAAATAATTATTATAAAAGAAAAATAACTTCAGTAGTTTCTAATAAATATAATTGAAATTTATAATGTTTACTTTTTGTTTGAGATATTATAATAGGAAAATTATGAGAAGGAAGATAAAGAACTATAATAGATTCCCAAATAGGTTTTATGAATCTCTGAAACACTTGCATTTAAGACTTTTCTTAATTTGCATAGGTTGCTTCATGTGAAAGAATACTTTTGAAAATTAAAAAGCTTTCAAAATTGGGGCGCCTGGGTGGCGCAGTTGGTTAAGCGTCCGACTTCAGCCAGGTCACGATCTCGCGGTCTGTGAGTTTGAGCCCCGCGTCAGGCTCTGGGCTGATGGCTCGGAGCCTGGAGCCTGTTTCCGATTCTGTGTCTCCCTCTCTCTCTGCCCCTCCCCCGTTCATGCTCTGTCTCTCTCTGTCCCAAAAATAAATAAAAAACGTTGAAAAAAAAAATTTAAAAAGCTTTCAAAATTAAAATTAGTAAAAATCATTCTTTGAACAACAAGGAGAGAAATAAGATTGATAATTCTGCTGATAATACCCATTGGGCATGAAGAAGATCAATTTTTAAAAAGTCATGGACAAATTTGTATAACTTAAGCCTCAAAAAACAAAAATTATAATTTATCAATGCAACAGATGAACATATAGGAATGATTTTTTAATTCTTTAAAAATTTTTTGGAGTTAATTTATTTATTTTTTGAGAGAGAGAGAGAGAGAGAGAGCACGAGTGAGGTAGAGGCAGAGAGAAGGAAAGACAGGACTCCAAGCAGGCTCAGCACCATCAGCACAGAGCTCAATGTGGGGCTGGAACCCCCAAACTGAGATCACAACCAGAGCCAAGATTAAGAGGCAGACACCTAACTGACAGGGCCACCCAGGCACCCCTAAAAGAATTTTTAATGTTTATTTTTGAGAGAGAAAGAGACAGAGCATGAGCGGGGAAGGGGCAGAGAGAGGGAAACATAGAGTCCAAAGCAGGCTCCAGGCTCTGAGCTGTCAGCACAGAGCCCGAGGAAATCATGACCTGAGCTGAAGTCAGATGCCCAACAGACTGAGTCACGCACCCAAGCGCCCCAAAAAAATTCTTAGTGCAAGTAAAAAGTATCCATTATTTTCCTCTTTAATATATATATATATATATATATATATATATTTTATATATATATATATATATATATATATATATATTTGTTGTTGTTGTTGTTGTTGCTGTTTGTTTGTTTGTTTTGTTTTGTCTGTTTTCCTGCCATGATTTCATCTATATGAAGTTCCATAAAATAAAAATCTTGCTCTGCAATTTTCTGGCCCCATTATTGCCACTTGTTTCATCTTATTATTATTCCTGAAAAAATCGTGTCATGTAGATAAGGTGGGTGTTAAAAATGATCCACTCTTGGGGCACTTGGAATGTTCAGTCGGTTAAACATCCAACTCTTGGTTTCAACTCAGGTCATGATCTCACAGTTTGTAAGTTCAATCCCCGACAGCACTGAGCCTGCTTGAGAGTCTCTCTCTCCTCTCTTTCTGCTCCTCCTCTGTTTGCACATGCTCTCTCTCTCTCCCTCCCTCTCTCTCTCTCACTTGCTCAAAATAAATAAATAAAACTTCAAAAGAAAAAATGATCCATTCTGGCTGTCAAATAAGCCAGGAATGCCACTACATTCATTAGACCTCCCAAAAATCCATTTTAAACATTTTTTTAATGTTTATTAATTTTTGAGAGAGAAAAGAGATAGAGCATGAGCAGGACCTGAGAAGAAAGGGAGGGAGACACAAAATCTGAAGCAGCTTCCAGGCTCTGAGCTGTCAGCACAGAGCCCGATGAGGGGCTTGAACCCAAGAACTGTGAGATAATGACCTGAGCCAAAGTCAGACACTTAACCGACTGGGTCACCCAGGTGCCCCCAGAAAATTCATTTTAAATCTAACCTTGTGACAATCTCTAGGAAAGTTCAAATAAATTCTGCCAAGAATTCATCATCCTTATTGAATACTAAGGATACTAAGGAGTTATTATAAATTCTGTTAGGTATGATAATGGCACTGAGATTATGTAAGAAAATAACCCTATTTTTTATAGTCATACAATGAGTGAAAGGCTATGAAGTTCTGAGCTTGGCTTAGAAATGCCCCATCATGGAAAAAGAAAGAAAATCAGGGAAGAAGGAAGAAACTGAAAAGAGATAAAACAAATTCAGAAAAATGCTGGTCATTTTCCATCTGAATCATGCATGTTTGGAGGGCTATTACCTTATTCTTCCTACCTGTTGAACAATTGGAATTTTTCATAATAAAAAATAATCAAACATATGTTCATCTGGATATCTTGTCCTGGATTGACACATTATGGCATTGTATTTTCCAAGAGATGCTGACCTTTATCATTACTGATAAAAAAAAAAATAAGTTTTATTTTCTTGTACTTGCCTTAAAGACCCAAGACTCAAGGTCTACAGTAAGGGTGTCAGAAAAAATAAAAGATGGAGAGGGCCCTTGTTGTGATGCTTAAAGGGAATTATGAATTAGTTTACTCATTAGGCCAGAGATTCAATGAAAAAAACCTCAGTGGAAATAAGAGAGGAATCCAACTTAATATAGTAATACCCCACTAAATAATACTAGTGGCTTAAGTTTGTCACTTTTTATAAACCAGGATCTTTTTCAGTTAACTAGATTCTATTTCTAGTTCATGAAAAAAAATTAAGGAAGGTTCACTAATTTAAAGAAAGTAAACCCCTCCCCCCCCAAAAAAGTTAGGAAAACGTTTGCTATTAGTGTGGCTTTGGAAGTGGGAAAGGAACATAAACGTACTGCACTGAGAAAGCTGAACCCCAGCACCTCACCCATCACCCCTGTAGGCATCAGGTAAGGCAGGGCAGCTAACACAAAATAGAAAATATGTTGAGTTAAGCTTAATAAAGCAATCAGTTGAGTCTTACAAGGCCAAAAACCGTAGGAAAGCATGAAAGCAGTGATATACTTACATGTATGTAACTATTCAAGAACTGTCCTGAGTCTGAATAGATGGCAGGAATAAGAAAAGATCAACTCTGCAGAGGTGGGTGGCAGGAAGTTTGGAGTCATGAATGGGCAGATTTCACGGCTGGCTCAGAGACGAGCTGGCGTGAGATAGAAGGGAGTCTGGACAATGCAAGACTGCTAGCAACATCACAAGCTTGGTTATATACAAGATTGGTGGCTTACTGAACCCCTAAGGTAGACTTAGCAAGATTAGTGAATAGAAACAGCTATAGAATAGATCAAAAATAAAGTTCAAGGCAATACGAATAACTAAAACCAGCAAAAGTCTGAGAAACAAGTAAAGTAAGCAGTAGGATCAAGGTTTGAGACAGGACTTGGGAGTGT
The DNA here is from genome assembly GCF_023721935.1 of Panthera uncia. Classification (NCBI taxonomy): domain Eukaryota; kingdom Metazoa; phylum Chordata; class Mammalia; order Carnivora; family Felidae; genus Panthera; species Panthera uncia. Next base: position 21,848,390 of record NC_064810.1, read on the forward strand.
TCTCAGACAGTAGACAAACAAAAAAATTAAACCTGAAAAGTTGAACAGATAAGGAAGACAATTAAAGACTATTGCAATTGTGAAGAGAAAACACAGTGCAATCAGAATTCAAATCTGTTGGGGAAAAAAGGAAAAAAAAAAAAGATGGGAGAGCTTTTAAGATGTGGACTAAAGGGTAGTAGTCTTTTTCTGTTTGCTAATTGGCTTTACCTTTTAAAAAAAAAAAAAAGGAAAATTTCTCCTATGTTCATGACAAGAAGGAGTTTTATAACTTGGAGTTAGACTGGAAGGTGGTAGCTTTATCTTCCTTAATGATTACATTTCAAAAGGATGGCTCCTAGCTTTTTAAGAAACATAGTCCTTGGTTATAAAATCGGCAAGAGACTTTTTAGAAAGATTTACATTTCAAAAGGTAGAGAAAGAATGTTCAATTACAAATTTTCTAAAATAAATGTTCTAAGAAAAGGGACATCAGAAGCCTAGAGTCAGTAAGAAGCCTGTCCCAGTTTTATTAAAGCTGAGGGAAATGGTTAGGCTATCTTGGTAAGGCTATCATTACAATGGGAACCCAAGAAATGAAATGATCTCAATTTTGTAGTTAACTCTGCAATTCTTGAAAGTAGATGCCTTCTATACTTCAAAGAGTCTCAGTTGTTAAGATTGGCCCTAATTCCAAACATCTATGGCCTTTTGCATTTTTCATATGATACTTTTTTTTTAATCAAGGCACATTTCTCTTTGAAGATTTAGGCAGAAGGATTAAATGGTTTTCTTCACCAAAGCCTTCAATAAGCCTAGAAGTCAACCACTATGGGAAGGACATGAACTAACTAAAGGATGAGGAGGCAAGACTGCGAAGAGTCTCCTGAGTGTTTACCAAATCATTCTTTTCTTCCTGGATACAAAGTTAAATTATCCCTGCCTCCCTTATAGCTTCCCATCCCCCTGCCTCACCTTCTGGAAATGTGAGACAATGTGATCAGGTTTTGGCCAATGGAGTGTGGACTGAAAACATGTAGCTCTCTTCCATGTCTAATTAAATTTTCTTTTCTCTTTCTTTCCTACTGAGGACTGGCAGATGAAGAGGATCCTGTGAAGAACAGCATCTTCCTTGAGAACACGGGAACAACTTTGGGAAAAATCAAGAATCAAGAGCAAGATTTCAAATTGCAAAGAGCAGGGCATATGCATCTGTTGTGCTAAACCATTGGTTATTTATTTTGGCAGTATGTGGAGTTCATAGTTCCAGAGTTAAAGTGAAAAAAGGCAAGGCTTGGAATATAAATGTGAAATGTGGTAAAAAGAAAAAAAAAATAAGTGGAGATGCATAAACTCTTTATGAAAAAGAAAAAGGTCAAAACAAAATGATGGTCCAAAATACACCCTTGGAAAACATCAAAAGTAAGAAACAAAAGAAGGATAAGTACCTATTAAGGGTGAAGGTAATCTGATTACGGAAGAAAAATACAATAACATAATGTCATAGAAAATAGTGGAGTAGAGATTTTCAAATTAAAGGGTTAAACTAAATGAAATCCAGGAAAATATTGATTAAATATTTACATGACAGATTTTGAAATTTGATTTTCTATTTATTATATGTTTTTTATTTATTTTGAGAGAGAGAGAGCAGAGGAGGGGCAGAGAGACAGGCAGAATCTTAGCAGATTTGGTGCTGTTAGCATGGAGCCAGATGCAAATCTCAGTCTCACAAACCATGGTACCATGACCTAAGCCAAAATCGAGTTGGACGCTTAACCGACTGAGTGACCCAGGCTCCCCAAATTCAATTCATTATGTAAGGATAGAAGACAATGTTTTCAGTGTTTTTATTTTTAAGAGATGTGGATTAATTTTGATAAAGGAAGATTGAATTATTATAATTGTGTCATATAGCTCTTAAAAAAACATAGTGTTTAATCAGAGTAAGATACCATGGAGATGTGAGCAACAAATATTTTTTAAGGATTTGCCTGTGTTTGTTTTATGTCAATTTATATGCCAGATGCTAAGGCAGTCAATGCAAGTATAAGTAGACAGTGTTTCTGCCTTTCTGTTGCAAGGAGATTATTAGCAATTATTTTGCTATTCTTCCTTACATAAGATGAGGGAGCTTTGCTCCTATTATTAGATAAAAGAGATATCTGCAAGTTTACAAAAATACATGTAAACTCCAGATAGTGATAACACATAAACAAAAGAGGGATTCTAGAATTTCATGCAATTGTACATTTTGAGTCTGAAATTATTAACTAGTAGGGATGTCTGGAGATTATCCATGAATCAGCTTCAGGGCATTACTATATTCCTGAAATTAAAAGTAAAATTGTAGGGGCGCCTGGGTGACTCAGTAGTTAAGCCTATGACTTCGGCTCAGGTCATGATCTCACAGTCCATGAGTTCAAGCCCCACTTCGGGCTCTGTGCTGACAGCTCAGAACCTGGAGCCTGCTTAGGATTCTGTGTCTCCCTCTGTCTCTGGCCCTCCCCTGCTCACTTTCTGTTTCTCTCTCTTAAAAATATATAAACATTAAATTTTTTTAAAAAAGTAAAATTGTAAGAGCAAGGTATTTTTCTGGAGAGAAGAGACATGATTTTCATCAAATTTGCAAAATGTCCTTGACTCAAAAGGATCAAAAGCCACCACTGTGGTCCATCTTTATCCTTTTTGGAATGAGGTACATGAAATTCAGGACAATGAAACATCTTAACACAAATTCACACAGGCAGTTATAAAACTAAAACCAGAACATCTGTTTTCTCATCTACAGTCTTTGATTCGCTTCCATATATCCTTTTCAGGATCTTTTCTTTTCTCTGAAGAATTCTAGAAACAGGAAAACATTTCAATTCTAATGATTTAGTTATAGTTATCCCGGGAGGCATTGGGCATGCGGCATCCGGTTTTTGAAGCTGCTATTTTCGTTGCTTTCCTCTGCAAAGCTGTTTGCAGCCATTCTAATAAACGCAACCTTCCATGTGTTTGAGGACAGATATTAAATCTGTGTGGGCCTCTCAGGAAAGATACTTCTAATTCTTCTCTTTCTTTATATGTCACACTTTCCATTATGTTGTATTTGCTCTTTTATGAAAACCTCCAAGTCTTCTCCATGCATTTTTGTGCCCAATAACCACAAACAGAAGGTATGTAAATACTCTAGTAAAATATGCAGTGCGTGAAGCATTTTCTGTTATTTGTTCTCTGATTCTGTAGATATGTCCTTTATGCAATTACTTCTGTCTCTTTACAGCTGAAAAAAAGCATAGAAACCATTCATATAGTTGAATCCAATACTTCAGTGTTTTAACCCAAATTTTTGAGATTTTTATGAAATTTCATGGCAGTGTGGTAAAAAGACAATAGGCTATGACGTGTTTTCAGCTGCTTTGCAATCCTCTCTCGAACAACCCAATGTGTATCACTGAGTATTTTATTTTACTCCTGTGAATCCCCAGCTCATTCTTAAAATGGAGGTATTAATGCAGAGATTGAAATTTTTCAACCAAATCTATTAATTAATTAATTAATTAATTAAATTTCCAGGCCCTCCTCCTAAAATATGTATTTCCTCATTAAAACTGAGTGTGTTGTTTGCAATATATATTAGCATCCTTTCTCGAGGCTCATTTATACTGAGTCTCTAGTCTCAAGGCCATTTGCCATGTTAGCGTTGAATTCCACAAATAACTTATTTCAGTGCTTCTCAGTTGTACTTAGCCATGAAACTCCTCTTTCACAGGGGATCCTTGATGACCAAAATATCAAGTAAATAAAATCTCACCTGTCATTTAATCATAAGGTGGTAAGTCAGCAAGCACCTCATCACATCACTTTACCTTTTTCCCCATACCACTAACCGTCCAGAGAGTTTATTTTAAAAAGCACTCACTGGGGTGCCTGGGTGGCTCAGTCGGTTAAGCAACCGACTTCGGCTCAGGTCATGATCTCCCGGTCCGTGAGTTCGAGCCCCGCGTCGGGCTCTGAGTTCGAGCCCCGCGTCGGGCTCTGTGCTGACCGCTCAGAGCCTGGAGCCTGTTTCAGATTCTGTGTCTCCCTCTCTCTCTGACCCTCCCCCGTTCACGCTCTGTCTCTCTCTGTCTCAAAAATAAATAAATGTTAAAAAAAAATTTTTAAAAAAAGCACTCCTTTAGGTATATATTGATTGGAGGATCACACTTGAACTGTTTATCTTCTCTAAGGTATAGATTTTTTTTTATAAGAATACAATGTTTTTAAGATATAGGCTGTATGTGTGATCTGGGTTTATAGTGTGTGTGTCTGTGTGATTTGTGTGGTATGTATATGTGTGTGATGTGTGTGCATGTGTGTTGTATGTGTGTGCAGGTGTATGTATATGTGGTGGGGTGTGTGTGTATGTGTGTGTGTGTATGGTGTGGTGTGTGTGTGTGTATGTGTGTGTGTGTGTGTGTGTGTGTGTGTGGTGTGTGTGATGTGTGTCCATGTGGGTCTGTGTGGTTCAAGGTGATGGTGCTATGTGTCTATCTTCAACCCTATATATAATTTTGAATCCCAAAAGAATCAATTTTACTTCCTACAACTTCTTGTTACTCCATTTCTTTTGTCTAATAATTTATCTTTAAGGAATATTTTTTGAAAGTTTAAGGAGAGGGGCACCTGCATGGCTCGGTTGGCTAAGTGACCCACTCTTGATCTTGGCTCAAGTCATGATCTCGTGGTTCGTGAGTTCAAGCTCCACGTAGGACTCTGTGTTGACAGCAAGGAACTTGCTTGGGATTCTCTCCCCCTCTCTCCCTGCCCCTTCCCTGCTTGTGCTTGCTCTCTCTCTCTCAAAAAAGTAATAACTAAAGTTAAAAAAAAAGTTTGAGGAGGAAAAGCAAAATTGTCTTTCCTGCTTATAATGTTGTGAACACCACCGTCCCCATCAAGCCTGAGGAACACGGATGAAGAAGAACGGCAGTGCTATTATACAGCAAGTGCTCTATTAAAATAGCGTACTCCATGTTCTAGAATTTCATTAACTTGCAGCTCTTTGCTTATTTTATTTATGTATTTGCTTATTTTCTCAAGTTAATTTAAAATATGTTTACTAGTATATTATGAAGAATCCCAATAAATAATTGGAGCTAGTACTGTGGAAATAGATATATTTTGTAGTCTGAAATATGCAAATTACAGCTTTTGGAGGAAATGAGAATACTATCTTTTTTTCTAGATAAAGGATAGTAGTAACATAAGTTAATGTCTGAATTACAGTATGATATAGCACGAGATACCATAATATGTCACAATAACAACAGTAGGTATAATGTGCCGGTGTGCTATAAACTTTGAATTGTTTTATTGATAGCCTAGCAATGTAAGTATGAGTATCTGGTTATAATTTAACATGAACAATGCTTCTTCAGGCATTTTAACAGTGGAAATTATTATTGTTAGTCAAATCTAGGTTTATGGATGGCAGGTAAGTATAAAACAACAAAGACATGTTACTTTATAGGTTAGTGACCAATATATTCAAAACCATTTTTTCCAAATGCAAATAACATTTGCATTTGTCGTGCCAAAAGAGATATAATTTTTTGTCAATACTGAATTTGGTAAATGCTTTGTGCTTTACATGTGGTTTTTCCACTGTTCTGTAAGTACATCAATTTTAACAATTTCACTCTTCATGCTCTATATTTATATACAAAATATATAATTATATGAATTAATTAGAAAAGCATGTCATGGTTCTCTGAAGCTTGTTTATAATTATTAAGTACCTAACACAGTACATGGTACTCAACAAGAACTTATTTCTTTCAATTTCTTTATTCACCAAGTTTAAGTTTATGATTCACTTTCTACTGAGGGTTACTGGAGGGGTTGTGGGAGGAGGGATGGGCTAAATGGGTAAGGAGCACTAAGGAAGCTACTCCTGAAATCATTGTTGCACAATATGCTGACTAATTTGGATGTAAGTTTTAAAAAATAAAAAATAAAATTAAAAATAAATAAATAAATAAATAAATAAATAAATAATTTTATTTACTGTCAACCCACAAATTACCAGTGCATGTCAAAAGCCCCCCTTATCTTCAAGGTCAATACTCTTTTTCTTGGAAAGTCTCATTCAGTTGTTATATCTAAGCAAATTTCTCACAAAATTTAAATTAGATTTTATTTTCTTTCATTTGTTAATCTATTCAGAGGCTTGTATTGTATACACACATACATATATCACTCTAAGTGCTATAGTGAATATGGAAACACAGTGTCAACAAGAAAAATAATTTTCTTGTTTTCATGGGCCTCACATTCCGATGGGAGAAAACAGAATATAAAAAGAAAGAAAGAAAGAAAGAAAGAAAGAAAGAAAGAAAGAAAGAAAGAGAAAGAAAGAAAGAAAGAAAGAAAGAAAGAAAGAAAGAAAGAAAGAATATAATTTCAGAGAGTACTATGTACTTTGAAAAACCACAACAGAACTCTTGGTCAATGAATGACAAGACTCCCAACTATTTGGGTAAGATGTTGAAGGAGGGAGTCCTTGAGGAGGGGGTCAAGTCCTGTGATCTTGTTGATAATCATATGAATATCTGAGGCAAAGACCGTTCATGTAAAGGAAATGCAAAGATAATGCCTTGAGACTAGAACCAGGTTTGATTCAGCAAAGAAAAAGACACTCAACCAACTTTAGTTTACATTACAGAAATGATTTTCCATTTCTCTCCTTGCCACCCTGCATTTAGACTTACCATACCAGCAAAATCAAGTCAGCCTGAAACCTGGATTTCTGCCTGAAATCTTCCATTGGTTTTCTCACTCACACTGACTTTATGGTCAAGGGTATAACTCTAAACACACACATCAATTTATCAGTTTGTAGTTAGTGTTTTTGAAGACTAAGATGGAACAGTAAAGATGAAAAAGTCGGTGAAATTTGGCATATAATCATAATATCTTCTCTCTATAGATTTGTTGTAACAGAGAAAGAGACATCGAGAATATGCCCAAGACCCTTGGTGAGAGGATCCAGATGAAGAGGTGCAATGTGACCAGGTGTAACTCAGACAAAGACTGACTCTATTACTGCCCTCCCAATTTTAACCTTTCTGTCCATTAGCAGGAAAATAATTCATTTGGAGACTTTTTAGACTTTATTACCTGCACTCTCCACATCTAATCAGTAATCAGATTCAGTTGATTATAAAGCCTTAATATTTTTTGTGCCTGCTCTCCATATCAGAGTCATGTATTACCTGTTTTAATATTATCAGCTATATATGCACTGACCTCCCTGCTTTTCATCCTTCTCTCCTTGAAATGTTCTTCCTAAAATGCAAATCCAGCTATGTCATGTACTGAATAAAGTCTTTTGTAACTTTTTATTACCTTCAATATCAAATCTAAACTTTGCAGAATGAGATATATATGTGCCTCCATCAAAAGACTTTTACTTCTACATCCGACCTCTCTTTTACTATGTCCTATCTGGGACTTCCTGCTTCGGCTATTCGAAAATAGTTGAAGACCTTTAAAATCTGAATGTTTCATAATTGTATCTATTTCCCCTTGACAGTATATCTCCCTCCACCACTGGACATTTACTCACCTTTGAAGACTCAGTTCAAGGGCCTATCCTAATGAAGTTCACCTGCCCCTTATTGATCATGGTTTCTTTTGTGAACCCATTTGCAATAGTATACTCTTGCTTCTCTTTAGCTTTTTTGATTGCAGGAAACTGTGTTCATTGGTGACAGAGATGAGTATTATAAGAATTCAGATGGTACAATAAGGAAGAGGTAGTTTTCATGGGGATTTAAAGACATGAGTCACAGACAGCCAGCCTTCATCAGGATTAGCTTTATAACTCATCTGGATTCAAGGTCACAATGGCAAATTTAACAACATGATTTTCTGTTTATTCTCCCTTGCTCTGCATGATACATTCATACTCTAACAATCTTTTTGTTTTTCTTTTTGAAAACAAACCTTTTTTTTACTTTAAATGCAATTTTATTTTAGAATCTAAGGGTTTTGAGAGCTGAAAGTAATTTTATTTTATTAAAAATTTTATTTTAATATAGTACAGTGATAGATGGTAGCTATGTTTACAATGAGCATAGCATTATGTATAAACTTGATGAATCACTGTATTGTGCACCTGAAACTAAATATGTCTTACTGTCTCTGTTTGCCCAAAGTTTCTCTTTCTTCTCTTTATAAAACCCCATTACTTTGATATACATAAAACTCAATATGTCCTTCTCTAGTTCCAATGCTCCTTTTGCAAATCATGTTTTTTGTTCAATTTTTAGAAAAGATAATCAGAACAATACAGCTAATCTTGTTATGAAACATGTCACAAAGTCTATATAGTTCACAGAGAAGCTTCTGGATTCCTTGCTTTACAACTTTTACTCCAGATCATTAGCTATGTGGTACAAACCAAGTATGCCTGGCTAAAAAATGGGCTATGAATCAAAAGTTTCCATGATAAGGAATTATGGGTGAAATGAACACCAACCCACCCAAAATATCTCATCCTCTATAATGAATGTTTTTTAATTTACCTGATATTCATGACATCGGTTATAAAGGTGGTGGTGTTTGCTAACTGTGGTCTAACCATCATATACAACCCCCATAGCCACCTTCATATCCACCATACAAAGAGTCTGATCAGACATACAACGTGTTATTCAATCCAGAGGTAAGGACACACAGTGTCCTTAAAGGAACCTACCAATCTTAGAGTCTAAGATTTCCAAGTAGTATTCATTAATTTTCTACTTCACTCACAACCCTATTCTGATATTATTTATAGTTCTCATGAATCTTATAAATAAACAGTAAATAGAGCCACCACTGGCCCTGCTTAAGTACAGTATTAAGATAAAAGCAGAAAAAACTGTAATAGTAAGTCCCATTTATAAAAAGAATGTAAAAAAGATCAAGGGCAGCACAATATATTAGTTCCCAGTTGTATCATTTATTCATTGCTACATAGGAACATCACAAAACTTTGCAGACTAAGAGAACAACGGTTATTTACTCATCATTTTTTTTTCATGTATCCGTATTTTCGGCAGAGCTTGGATGGGATTCAGCAGGTACCTTGTCTTTAATTCAAGAGATTCAGCTGAAGCAATTCAACTGGAGCTGCTGAAATCCCATCTACACTGCTAGCCAAAACTCATGCACACAGTCTTTCCATGGAATCTCTCTCATTTTTCAAGATCAAGCATCCCACAAAACTATGGTGGATGGGCATGGCACTCTAATGCTTAGGTAGTCACAAAAAGCCATTCAATTTCAAGGGGAGAGGAAGCAGATCCTATCATAAGTCACACTATAGAAAGAACACATGGGATAGAGACATTGTTGGACTCCCCATTGAAAAAAATCAATATACCACACTCTAAAACACATCACTGAAATTTCTGACTGTCATTCTAAAGCAACCAACCATTTGTTAGTGATAATAAATTTGATCAATTATTTAATCACATGGCAAATATTATTTTCCTCATGTATGTCCTCATTTACAGAGGATATGCTTTATGCTCTTGCCTAGAAATCACACGGTGGGGGGAGTCTCACTTTATTTCCCGTATGAATAACACACAAAACAAGGATCATCAGGCTTGGAATATTCTGGTAATTCAACTTCCCCCCAGAGTCAGCCCACATTCAACAGGATTATAAAGTCTTCCCAGCTCTGTTTACTTGGAGGTGATGACATCAGTGAGGATTCTCTTGCTTAACAGATTTGGCCCAGGCCAACTAATACCAGTTTACCTATCACAGTTCTCAACATATCCAATGTCACTCAGGTACTAACAGGAAGTAATGCACTCTTCCAAATGCAAGGAAACATGGTCCGTAATAGCTTCTCCAGCCTAACTTAATCTAATGACCTTTCAGAAACTTTTATATGACTCAAAGTGTTTACATAGGCTTAGCTTGCATTTCTGTGTCAGAAACTGTCCTTAGTTATTATCACCTTTTTAAGCCCATTCTGCATAAACTGTAGGTGCCTAGAAATTGAATGCTTTCATGATGAAATCTGATCAAATCTCCATGATAATGAATTGGAAAGTCTAGGTCATATAGTATGAAGTTTGACTACTGAGGCAGATGGAGCTGGAAGGATGAGGGGTGGGGAAGAAGCAGAAATAGGAAACTTCCATCACAAAAGCACATGGGAGAGCAGACATAAATATTTACATGTCCAGAATGCAACGGAACTTGAATTCTCAATATGTAGTTTCTTATTATACTACATCCCTTTTGCATTCACAGTATGTCTGATTCATACTCTGTGTAATATTGTAGGCACACAATAATACTCTACTAATGTTATATACATTAATAAATGACAGATTGAAGGAACCAACGGGTTATAGTCTTTACGATGGCCACTATGGTACTAGGAGATTACTGGCAATAGAGTTCATGTCAAGTATTAGTTACAATAAACCATGCTGTATATGATGAAAGTCAGAAAATTTTCAAAGACTGAGTCACGCACTTTCTACACAATGGAAAAGAAATAATGTGTGAAGCAATTTGCTTCTGTGCTTGGTTAATCAATTATTTAAATTTTTGCTATTAAACATATTTTCAGGAGATATGTGCACTCTAACCTGCCTATTAAAGGAAAATATTTCAAGCTTAGTTCCTAATCAGGAGACAGACATAATACTTTTCAGTTAAGTGCATGCTTATGAATTGATAACATGAATTTTCCTGTATAAAACATTAAAAGACTAATGTAGAAGCTCAATAAATTGGGTTTTAGAAATATTCTGTTCAATTCAGTGCATAGTCAACATTTTAAAACATCACATGGTTATCTTAGTTACATTTGAAGGTAGGCCCAGAAGAGTCAGAAAAGCAGAGTGGGAGAAACTGATCAAGACTAAGTGATATGAATAAGTTAGGAGTATTTATGTTGTGTAGGTAGGTCTTGAAAGGGGAAATACATAACATCAGAATACAAAGAGATAGCAAAAAAGTTTGCTTACAAAATAATGCATAAAAGACCATACGTATTTTTTCTCTGTTATTTTTCATTAAATAGTGTTTTCTAAGTAGAACAAAAACAGATCATTGAATACAAATCATAATAACAGAGAAATCATTCAGCTTACTGCTTCATATAAAGATTGAAATTCTGTCCAAAATTAGGGTTTAAATAATTTGGTGGTAGACACGAGATGGGAATGTTGATCCACAGATTATAACTGTAGAAATAACACAAAAGATGCATTTCCAGGAGAAGACCTGAACAGCTTTAACTTGTCAATAATGTTTCTGCAAATATTGCCCTTCCAATGAGAGTTAACTTTAGCAACACAATACTTCCATTGATGCAAAACACTCATAAGACCCACGATCATGTAATTCTGGCTATAACTACAGTCCTTTTTGAAGCCTGACCAGGCCCTTGTCATCTGCTCTGGACCTTTTCTCATTGTGAAGTGATGCATTGTTCTTTGGGGGCTATAGCTCATGACCTGTTTGCTGGTAAGTTTGCCTGGGGAAGGGGTCATCCTACTGAACTTAAGTCATCCGCGAAAGGACTCAGAGATGTGGAAACCCTTGCCCTCCTGCAGAGAGTGTGAGATTGATTTATTAAACTTGCTGTAACAAAAATGCCATGTGTGCACTCATATGCCTCGTTTTGAATTTTCATATGTTTAATGCAATCTGTGATTGTCAACAATTCAACATAGAATTACCTACTTACTAACAAGATAAGTTTTCCATCTCAGTGCTTTCAGGAATTAAGAATATATATGTATAAATATATGTGTGTTTTTAAGATATGTGTGTGTATGTTTTATTTTACATTAGATATCTTCCAAGCTGTGCAATTAAGGTATGCCTATATTAGGAAAGGTATCTAATAGGAAATAGCCCATGATGTGCCTAGGTGGCTCAGCGGGTTAAGTGTCCGACTCTAGGTCTCAGCTCAGGTCTTGATCTCAGGATTGTGAGTTCAAGCTCCGTGTTGGGCTCCATGCCAGGCATGAAACCTACTTAAAAATAATAATAAATAAAAAAGATAATAAAATAAAATAGCCTAAATTTGACTCAGGAAAAACAACAGCTACCTGTATTGATTTTTGTTACAAATCCTCCTTGATTACTAATCCTTCTTAAGCTTCTTTGCACTAAAAAGTTGCAGTTTCATCGTTTTCCTAGTAATTTGATGAATGTAGTATTTGGGGCATTTTTTTTTAACACATCAATCTATTCATGCATTCTGGCAATACTTTTACATGTTGATCCAGAATGCTTCAAGAGGATCTGGAAGCTTCCAAAAGATTTAGACTTGACTTTTTGTATATCACACTGTGGCAGACCGTCCTGGGGGACCCCTCATTATTCCCCCTCCCTGGTGTTCACACCTTTGTTTGTGGTCCTCACCTTGCTGCAGGTGGGGCCTGTGACTTGCTCCTAACACACAGAATGTGGCAAAGGTAATGAATCGTCACTCTTATGATTATTAGGTTAGATAAGATGACCAAAATGATAGGACACCTCTTTCATAGTTTTAGCAGTCTTAAAAGAAAGATTCCCCCTTCCTATATTTGAAAGTAAGCTGGAATTTGTGAGAGGGTCTACAGAGAGGGCCATTTGGCAAAAATATTACAGATAGTTTCTAAGAGCTGAAACCAGTCCGCAGCTGATAGATAGCCAGCTAAAAACCAAGAAGATCAGGGCATAGACATAGAAGATAAATTCTGCCAATGACCTGAGAGAACTTGGAAATGGGTCATGTCTTAGTAGAGCCTCTGATGAAAATGCAGCCATGGCCAGCACCTGGGGCGTATCATAGGCTGCTGTCACCCAGAGAATCCAGTTCATCTGTAGCAGGATTTCTGATTAACAGAAACTGTGAGGTACCGAATCTATATTATGTTAATATAACATAAAATGTGTTTTATATTAATTTGTGGTAATTTGTTATGCAGTATAGAAATTAATACACTCATATATTAATGTGCCTGATGCTTAATAGAATACTTCATTATATCTGAACCTTATGAGATCACCTATGATTAAAAACTTTATATCATTAAATATCATTTAACATTTTATAGAGAGATCTTTAACAAGGAATTATTTTCTTTCTGTAGTTTGTGGCTTAGATTTATTAGAATAAGCACCAACACAGACAAAGGAAAGGAGGTATTCTTCTCCCCTTGTTTATCATCTTTAAATGCTATGGTTCTAAGGCAGCATTGTAAATCAGAATCATCTGTGCATGCTATGAAAAAGCCATAATAATAATTAAATCTGATTCACAACCTTTTAATATTTGGGAATGAATATCTCCATGCTCTCTTTCTTTAGAAACACTGGGGGGGGGGAGCAAGTAGCTTGTACCTTTCTTCAAAGGGGAGTGGCCTTTTTAAGGACTGTAAAAATAAATCTGATGTACTCTCCCAATTAGAAGCTACTATTTTAAAGGCTCTCTAGTTCCTGTAAGACGAAATGTAGTCTGACATTCAAGGCTGTTCACAGTATGACTCCACTTACCCTCCTAGTGTTACGCTGCATTTAAGCTATAGCAACATGTTAAGCTGTTTGAACAGCAACAGAATGTAAAGCCATTTGGTCTATGTTTCTTTAGTTCCTTCAAGCATGACTCCCTAAGCTGTGTCAATGAGCACCTCTTTCACACTGCAATCCTGCTACTGAATTCATTCTCCTTTTAGAGCCAAGAATGTTGTGCTGTGATGATTTGTACATATATTATCTTTTTTGTTAGACATCAATGTTCTTGAGTTGATGGTCAGTGTCTCATTCATCTTTATGTGCTTATGCCTTATGTTCAGTGCTTAGAAGATATCTATATATTTATATATATAATGTTATATTGTAAACACCTATCTAGTAATACATAGAGATAGGCTAATACAATATTACATAGAGTAATACAATAGAAAGCGACTGAATCAATAGATATAAGAAAATATTTAATTTAAATGCCATGACACAAATAACGAGTCCTTCGGATGAAGCATTTATTTCATGAGAATTGACACAAATGTGATGTTTAACAAATGTGATGTGTGTGTTTAGTTACACATTAGTCTAGATTTTGCTGTAAATGTAGTTGTGTGTTTGCACTCAGTTGACTTAAAGTAAAGCAGATTACTCTTCACAAAGTGAGTGTAACTCATCCAATTAGTTGAAAGCCTTAAAAAGAGACTTAAGTTTCCTGAAGAAGTTCTTCCTCAAGACAGCAACATGCAAACCCTGCTTGAGTTTCCAGCCTGCTGACTGACCTATAGATTTTGAATTTAAGCCTGCAGCTTCAACTCTTACCTGCTAATTTTGGACATACCAAAATAAGCCCCCAGAGTTGTGTGACCCAATTGCTTGAAACAAATCTTTCTTTAGTTAGATGATTGATTAGATAGATAGATAGATAGACAGGTAGATACATTTCTTAATAGTTCACTGGTTCCATTTCTCTGGAGAACTCTATACACTGAACAAATTTAATTACTGATGGCTTCATATTTACCTAGTTTTGAAAATTATCAATTCAGGGGCACCTTGGTGGCTCAGTTGGTAAAGCATCTGACTTCGGCTCAGGTCACAATCCCCAAGTTGAGGGGTTCGAGACCCACATTGGGCTCTGGGCTGACAGCTCAGAGCCTGGAGCCTGCTTTGGATGATGTATCTCCCTCTCTCTCTCTCTTTGCCCCCTCCCCTGCTCATGCCTTCCCTCTCTCTCGCTCTCTCTCTCTCTCTGTCTCAACTATAAACATTAAAAAGATTTTTAATTATCAATTCAACTGGAGATGTAAAGGAGACTTCCTAATTCCTTTATTTTGGACCTTAAATAGGATTTATCCTTTGGAATTTTTTTAAATGCTTTTCTCAGTGATAGCAAAGTAAAAATGTCAGATTCATAAAATCTGCTATATCTAAAAGATGAAAAAAATATAAAGGAAGGTAAATCTTGCTTCTGATGTATGCTTGTTAATGTGTAAATCCAAGCCTTGGTTGGTTTGGATGGAAGATTAGATGATTTAAGGAAATCATAATGAGATAAGCTAATTTTAAAAAGGTTTTTCGTTGTTATGTGGGCAGGCAGAAATATTTTTGTGCCATTGCAATGTGTTCTTTGGCAGAATACCTATGTGAAAGGAAAGAAATTATTGCTTTTAACAGATTTATGTCCTGGAGAAAGACTCAGAGCAGCAGAGGTTGTGGTAAGCAGAGTAGTGTCCCCCCTCAAAAGGTGCCCACAGCCTTCTAAGCACCAGAATCTGTTAACATGCTACGGTAAAAGCAATGTTGCAAATGTGATTAAGTTAAGGATTTTGAGATGGGTAGATTATCCTGGGCCCAATATAATCACGTGAATGCTAAGAAGGGAGGAACCTTTCCCATTTGGGTTCAGAGGGAAGATGCAATTAAGGAAGAATGGTTGGACAAAGGCACTGACTTTAAAGATGAAATAATCTGACCATGAGCCAAAGAATGTGGGAGGACTCTAGAAGCTGTGGAATATGAGGGAACAGATTCTCTTAAGAGCCTCTGGGGTATAATGTAGTCCGTGCCAACACCTTGATTTTAGCCCAGCGAGGCCCATGTCAAACAGTTAACATACAGAAATGCAAGGTAATAAATGTGTGTTCTTTAAGCCAAATCGTTTTTGATAATTTATTACAGCATTATTAGAGAACAAACACAGAGGTTTTCAAAGTAATGATGACACGGAGGCATAGCCCTAAAGTTACAAATACAGTAGAAAGAAACACAGAGCAGAAGGAAGTTCACAAATGTCCATCCTGTATCCCGTAACACTGATAGTCCAAAGTGGGCAACTTATTTGTAGTCACATTAATAGTCTAGCTAGAATTTTTCCCTTTCTCAGAACACTTCACATAAAGTCATCTGGCACATAAAAATGCGTTTGCTAACACCGCTGACATCTTACCGTCAGCAGACAATTGTGAGCACACCTTCAATGGTTCAGCTCAACTATGCGCAACTAGAACTTCATATTATTCCCATGAAGCAGACCATGGTTTAGAGCCACAGCCAACTTACCTGAGATGTGAGGCATTAATTAAGGAAAGACAAATTTTGGATGTCATAATACTGTCATCCTTCTTAGGCTATCATGGGCTGGAATCATTGTCTTCGGTGTTTCTAAGGAGGAGTTTTGCAATGCCATTGTCTCCGATAGGCCACAGATGCAATATCCAAAGTGAAACGAAATACCCAAAGTGAAATGATAACTTGAGAAGTAGAGCAGATTCATGCAGATGGAGAAGTAGCATGTTGAACTCCGAAAGAATGATATTGAGGACAGTCAGCTTTTCAAAAGTGTATGAATGTCTTGAAAATAAGAAGCCGTTGACTGTGAATGTTGAATGAATGACTAAACTCGGAGTTTATATTTTCTTTAAGCTGCTCTATTCCCTAGATAGAGGCAAACGTGTAAACGAAATGTAAAGATGGAATGGAGGTAATCTCTGTCTTGTCACACAGGGTTATTACGAAGATAAAATGAGATAAACAAAAATGTTTGAAATGACATACATAGAGAATGAACAAGAGGATTAAAAATAACAAAGTTACTGAAAAGAAGCAGACATGAAAAAAAATCCGTCTTTTTATTGATGATTCATTAAAATTTTGAAAAGATCAATAGTAGCCATAACTTCAGAGCATTTTCCTTTCTAAGTAAACTTTTGGCTCAATCTTTACAAAAACTGAGGGTTTGCAAACAGCTAATTGCCACTGTGGTCTATGCCTTGTTATTCTTTGATGTTTTTTAATGCTCAAGTGCTTTGAGATCAGCACTGACCATCAAAACACAATGTGAGAAATATATTTAATTTCAAATTGTTAGTAGCTGCACTAAAAAGTTATAGGAAAGAAGGTGAAATTGATATTAATCATGTATTTCACCTAATCTAATACGCCCAAATGGTATTATTTCAACATGTAAATAGATATTAAAAATTATTATCAATGCATCTTATCCTTTCTTTTCAGTATGTCTGTGAAATATTGTGTGCAGATTGTATTTTATCCTAGCCACGTTTCAAGGGCCTAATAACCACATGTGGTTAGTGGTTACCCTACTGGAAAGAAGAATTTTCAATTTAACATTTTACAGTCCTTGGCTAAACAAAGAAACAAAGAAACTAATCATTCATCAAATTCAAATATTTTTCTATTTGATTCCTTAGAAAACGTTTCCATATACTCTTAGCCCATGACTATCGACAATCTGCGATGGAGGTATGGTTGGCTGTCTTTACTAACCTCTTTTCACACCCTTACAGCTTCAACCAGAGTCTTTTTGGTTTATTCTAATAGGTTATTGTACATTTCTATATCATCCTTTTTGAACAAACTCTCCTTGGTAAAAGATAACAATAATAACTTCAAATAACAATGCTTTAAGCCAGGGATCATAAAATATAACAAATCAGCAGGAAAAATAAAACATGGATATCATATATTTGGGGCCTATACAATATTTTTATTATTATTTCTCACATAAACAGCTACAATTTGTAGTTTCTTTCAAAGCAAGAAGAAATGCTGGTTTACACATTCCTTGCATACCTATTCCTCAATCACCCAGAGACCCCTCTGCAACTAGAATCTTACACTAATCCCCAATATTTACTTGTGTCATCTATCAGGTTCCTGTGGAAAATGAAATTTGCAATTTGTGCTCTGGCATTAAAGGTAGCATCCAAGACGAGGCACCCAGGATACCTGCTCATATCAAGAAAAAGTCTGCTATTTTCTTCTAGGTACTTGAAAAACACCAAATACTATGATTCAGCAAGAAATCTCAAAGTATATCACAAGCAAACACAAATCCCATTAATAAGCAATTCTGATAGGTGTTTCAGAAATGATAATTCAGGTACAGGAGTATATCAGAGATATTGCCGATTTGATTACAGAAAAAAGCAAGCGAAATGATTTTTTTTTTTGGTTTCCAATGCATATAGAAGTCATGTTTACACTACACTGTAGTCTATTAAGTATGCAATAGCATTATGCCTTAAAAAACAATGCACCTATCTGAATTTAAAAATATAACCAGGGGCGTCTGGGTAGATCAGTCAGTTAAGTGTCCAGCTCAGCTCTTGATTTCAGCTTGGGTCATGATCTTGCAGGTTCACGGGTTCAAGCCCCATGTTGGGGTCTACTTTGAAAGCGTGGAGCCTGCTTGTGACTCCCTCCCTCCCTCCCTCTCTCTCTCTTTCTGCCCCTCCCCTTCTCTCTCTCAAAATAAATAAATAAACTTTTAAAACATTTAAAAAAATAAAAATACCAGCCATTATCTGTGCTTTCAGCAAGTTGTAATCTTTTTGTTTGTGGAGGGTCTTGCCTCGGTGTTGATGGCTACTGACTGATCGGGGTCATGGTTGCTGAAGGTTGGGGTGACTGTGGCAGTTTCTGAAACAAAACAACAATGAATTTTGCTGCATTGATTGACTCTTCTTTTCACAAACGGTTTCTCTGCCATGCATGGTGCTGCTTGATAACACTTTATCCACGGTAGAACTTCTTTCAAAATTGGAGTCAATCCTCTCAAAACTCGCCTCTGCTTTATTGACTAAGTTTTATAATATTCTAAATCCTTTGTTGTCATTTCAACAATCTTCAGAGAATCTTCACAAGGAATAGATTCTACCTCAAGAAACCACTTTCTTTGCTCGTCCATAAAAACAAACTCCTCGTCTGTTCAAGTTTGATCATGAGATAGCAGTCATTCAGTCACATCTTCAGGCTCCACTTCTCATTCTAGTCTCTTGCTATTTCTACCACATCTGTAGTTACTTCCTCCACTGAAGTCTTAAACCTTTGATTTATAAAAAGTGCAGTATCTGCAAAGCATACAGGTATGTATGTATGTGTGTATATATATATGTATATATATACATATATATATATACATATATATATCAGATTTTAAAGGAACACTAAAAAAATATATTATTTATCATCTAGCATTACTTAATAAATTGAACTGATAAAAACCAAGAAAAATAGTGGATGTACTAAGGTTATCTCAATATAAAAGGCCCTTATCTAACTGAGAAGTTCCTAGTCAGATGATTAGCAAGGGAAATTCACTTCTGACCAAGAGAGAATAACAAAGAAAGGATTTGCTCTTTCATCTGAAAAACCTAAAAATCAGAACAAAATACAGGAAAGGGTGTTTTAAAAAAAAAACACAACATTGGACAATCAGCAATGAAGGATAGCAATCCATGAGATAGGAAACAAACTGGAAGAACACTACAATTGTCCTAAATTATTGCCTTGAGCATGCTGGCTTCACGGCCATGAAACCTGTACAGTTGCGGAGTCAAACACTTGGTGTGATGTCTGCTGTCACTGTCTTGAAATTCTTAATAATATTTGAACAGAACTTTCCATTTATACTGGGCCTGGAAATTATGTAACTGGTTCAGGCTTTGAGACTTTCTACATTGCAGTGCAAAATGGGGGATCCCAGTTAATGGATTCCCTGAGTGGCAAAGATAGAGTTGGGAATGCAGAGAGGCAGAAGTAGATGAAATTGACAAGGCAGAATACCAAGGGGGAGAGGACTACACAGAAAATTCCAGAAAACTGCTGATGATGGGCTTTGAGTATTTATCAGATATGTAACAAACGGTACAGAAGGCTAGGATAGAAAAACCTGAAGGGGTCAGAGCAAATGATGATTTGAGACCTGGCTGAGAATAGTGACCACTCTCACTTGCCAGAGTTGAAATCTTCATCATTCATGAGACACTGGATTGAATATCGAGATAAATGTTGCTCTGGTCCAAGCTAACAAAATTTAAAAGCAAATGCTCAAAGGATCAGACTATTTCCAAGTAACTTCAATGCACTTTAGAACAAAGCACAAAATTATCTATAGGAGTACACACACACACACACACACACACATACACACACACACACACACATACACACACAATGCATCCAGGAAAGTACAAAGCATCCAATACAAAGAAGTAGGAATATTCTATACATAATGAAAACAACAATCTACCATTTGAAATTTACATAGAATTGGTACATATGCTATAATGAATAGATAAGGATATTAAATACAGTTATTATAACTGTATTTCAGATATTCAAACAATGAATATTGTGAAAAACATGAGGAAAGAATGAAAATTTTTAGAGAGCCATGGAAGATATAAGAAATGAACAAATCAAGCTTTGAGTGCTGAAAACTAGAGCGTTCAAAATAAAAAATACTACAGTGGGTAGGATTATCACCAAAAGGACATTGCAGAAGAAAAATTAGTAAATTTGAAGTCATAGCAAAAGAAACTTTCTAAAACAAAACGCTAACACAAAAAATAATAGTAATGTAAAAAAAAAAAAAAAACAGAGATGGCTGACAACTTCTTGGGATCAAATGTATAATGTAATTAGAGTCACCAAAGGAAGTGAAGAATAGGAAAAAAGAAAAAGAAAAAGTGCAATTATGTTTCACACTGCAAATTAAAGTTTTTACAGGGATGTAATATACATTAGTTCAGCTGATAACTCTTGGTCAGGTCTGGTCATATTGTCTCACAAGAGCACCGGTTAGAGTATGATGTTTCCTAAAGACTGTTAATATTTAGTGAACAAGACAATGACTACCACAGTCACATTCTTTGTTATCATCTATATAGGCCCAAATCATATTTTCTTAGTGCATTATTTAGGAAGTTAGAGTAACACTAGCTGCTATTACTAACAAATTCTACAATTTTGGTAGCTTAACATGATCAGAACTCTTTTTTTATCACATAAAAATCTATTGCAGGTGTTGCATTCATGTAACTTGTTTTCTTACACTTAAAATCCCAAGGAAGCAGGCTATTCTTCTGCATTTTCCTAAGACCTCAGATCAGTCTTCATCCAGGCTTAAAGAAAAACAGAGAGTGGAAAAGGCATTCATGCTTCCTAATTCATTTGGCCTCGAAATAACACATATCATTTCCAATCACATTCTACTGGGCATGGCCCCAATTTATTGCAAGGAAATGCAGTTTTCACTCGACAAGTTTATAGGGTACGTTTTTTGTTAGACAGCTATCTTAAAAAAAAAAAAACAGCAACAAAAAGAATTATTTCTTGAAAGACACCAAGATACCACAGTGCACTTCCAACTTAGAGGAAAGATTGGACAATCACCACACAGGAAGGTCAGGGCTGGAACTGGAGCACCTTAATAGCTCTCCTCCTATCTCTGATTCTCTCTTCTGTTTTTATTTGTCTGGTGTCTTTCTTCCACTCTGAGTTCAGACCGTCAGTTCCACATGGTGAAGAAAGACTCTCACAGAGTCCAAGTCTCACCCTTAACAGCTCCTCGTATTACAGAAGGAATGACTTGTGTTTATTCTTATTCCAAATTACAGAAGTCATGGGGAAGGGCTCTAACTGGTCCTTGACGGTCAGGTACTTATTCTGGATCATACTATTTGACACAAAAACAAGATATATAAGTATATGAGAGCTCTCTTATGGACGGCATTTTTTTTTTCAGTGTGGATTTATTTTTTCTTTTTTTTTATTATATGAAATTTATTGTCAAATTAGTTTCCATACAACACCCAGTGCTCATCCCAAAAGATGCCCTCTTCAATGCCCATCACCTACCCCCCTCTCCCTCCCACCTCCCATCAACCCTCAGTTTGTTCTCAGTTTTTAAGAGTCTGTCTTATGCTTTGGCTCTCTCTCCCACTCTAACCTCTTTTTTTTCTTTTTTTTCTTCCCCTCCCCCATGGGTTTCTGTTAAGTTTCTCAGGATTCACATAAGAGTGAAAACATATGGTATCTGTCTTTCTCTGTATGGCTTACTTCACTTAGCATAACACTCTCCAGTTCCATCCATGTTGCTACAAAGGGCCATATTTCATTCTTTCTCATTGCCACGTATAACTCCGTTGTGTATATAAACCACAATTTCTTTATCCATTCATCAGTTGATGGACATTTAGGCTCTTTCCACAATTTGGCTATTGTTGAGAGTGCTGCTATAAACATTGGGGTACAAGTGCCCCTATGCATCAGTACTCCTGTATCCCTTGGGTAAATTCCTAGCAGTGCTATTGCTGGGTCATAGGGTAGGTCTATTTTTAATTTTCTGAGGAACCTCCACACTGTTTTCCAGAGTGGCTGCACCAGTTTGCATTCCCACCAACAGTGCAAGAGGGTTCCCGTTTCTCCACATCCTCTCCAGCATCTATAGTCTCCTGATTTGTTCATTTTGGCCACTCTGACTGGCGTGAGGTGATATCTGAGTGTGGTTTTGATTCGTATTTCCCTGATGAGGAGCGATGTTGAGCATCTTTTCATGTGCCTGTTGGCCATCTGGATGTCTTCTTTAGAGAAGTGTCTATTCATGTTTTCTGCCCATTTCTTCACTGGATTATTTGTTTTTTGGTTGTGGAGTTTGGTGAGCTCTTTACAGATTTTGGATACTAGCCCTTTTGGACGACATTTTTTAATGTAGTGCTTAAAAGGGAATGTTTCCAGAAGTAGGAAAAATGTTCATGGGCAGAGCAAACAATAGAAAACAGTCGTTTGCCTGTGACCTTTTCTCTTCTTTTAAATGATTTCTCCCCCTAAGAAATTCCTGATCTTTACCCGCCTCCCCCTCACCAAGCATTCCCAGTTATGCAATTCCACAGCTGCCAGTGATTTTGTCAGCTCTCTACCTCAATTTCCTCTTTCCCTTTTGTCACTGGGGAGACAGCACAACTACTCCTTAAGAGAGGGATTGGAGGCTATTGGGCATGAGCATTCCAGCTTCCTGCTATTTTAGTGGAGACTATTCGTATCTAAGGCATGTGTTCCCTCCTTTCCTTTTGCTCCCTTAAATTTGAAGTTTAGTATCTCCACCTCTACTCTACCCTCTCTCATCACCTCCAGGGCCATTTATTCTATTGTTATGCCATTTATTATATTTTCTAACCCTTTTTCTCTTTATGTGCTTTTTGACATACTCTCATCCACATTACATATCTGTAGCCTATCTAGGAAACGGCACTATTATCTATAGTTTGGCGGATGCCAAACTGGGCTGCACTGGGACTCACCTGGGGAATACTGCTCCTACCACAACTTCTGAATGAATTGTGAGGGATGTGGCTTGGGTATCAGGCTTGTTCAAAGTTGTTCCAAATTATTCTAATACGCAA
This sequence comes from Panthera uncia, assembly GCF_023721935.1. NCBI lineage: Eukaryota > Metazoa > Chordata > Mammalia > Carnivora > Felidae > Panthera > Panthera uncia. The sequence continues at coordinate 21,871,588 of NC_064810.1, forward strand.
AATTTGAGAAACATTGATCTATATAATTTCTTAGCTAGAGGCTAATTCAACCTTTATTTAGTCTGTAGCTGTACCAATCACATGCAATTAAGAACAAAAAAAAAAGCCCTGTTAACTCACTTCTTGACTATCTGTCAAATTCATTCCCTTGATGTATACACACTACCACCTCTTTATTGGAGGAACCCCTCTTTTCTCAGGATTATTTCATTAACAAAATTAATCTTACTAACCTCCATCTGCTTCCTGGTCAGTAAACACTGCAAACTGTCATCAGACTATTCTTTAAAATCACAGAGCATGGAGCCTCCTGGTGGCTCAGTCAGTTGAGAATAGATTTTGATGCAGGTCAGGATCCCAGGGTTGTGGGATTGAGCCCTGGGTCAGGCTCCATGCTGAGCATGGAGCCAGCTCAAGATTCTCTCTGTCTGTCTCTCTCCCTCTGCCCCTTTGCCCTGCTCACATTCTCTCTCTCTCTCTCTCTCTCTCTCAAAATATCAAACTAAAATAAAATCACAAAGCAGATATTTCACACCTGCTCAAAACACATTTGGAAATTCACTATTGTGTTCTGCATGAGGTCCAAATGCTTTATTGGAGGGATTACACCATATTTAATCTGGCACCTGCCTAGTTCTTCAGTAATCTACTTTATCACTCTCCCTCTAGCCCAGGCTTCACCAACCTAAGCCCTGTGCCCTGACTAGTGTAAACTTTCTTGGAATTGAACACTTAGCTGCAACATCAACTCTTCTATCTAACTTTTTTTTGCTGTTCACCTTTCAACTCCCCTCCCCACCCCCCCACCCCCAACATACACAATACTCCAACATGAGTAGAGTTGTTATCCTCTGCTTTGGTGCCATAAATGAACTTTTTGTCATTTTGAATGAGGTCTATATGCTTTGATGCATTATTTGCTTATAGGTTGAGTTTCATTCTGTAGATAGTAAGGTCCTAAAGAGCAGGGACCATACATTATTCATCTTTGTATTGCATTTGTGTCCACCGAAGTGGTCATAGACGAATGAACAGACACTATTCCTCTCAAAATATTAATTCCCTTTAACAAGAGAAAATATGCTAGTGGAAAACAATGGTTTTCTAATGGTGAAATTCCAGACAAGAGGAAATATTTTGTGAGTGATATCCTGCAATTAGATGATAGCTTGCCCTTATCCAAGCATAAGTAGCAAATACACTTCCTTCAATAAGGCCACTTTATAAACTTGATGGGTTTCTCCACATATCTGTTCTAGAACAGTGATGCTCAAAGAGTTATCCTGGAACCAGCAGCATTATTGCCACCGAGAATTGGCTATAAATACAAATTCTTGAGCATCCTCTTGAGTCCTAATTAACTGGAAACTCAGAGGAAGGACCCAGCAACTGATGTTTCAAGTAGTCCCTCACATATTTCTGATGGCCCAAAGTTTGAGAACAGCTGTAAAGGGTAGAGCTGTAGAGGGAAAGAGCTGACATTTGCTACCTGACTAATTTTGTCCCCCTTGCATCATGTGTGGTGACTGCAAGGGCCAGCTGTGAATGGGAGTTACAGCCAGCATGCATCATCTGGTCGCAAGAGGAAGTGGCTTAATCTTTTGAACCTAAGTTTCCTTATTTATATAATGGGCGAAAATATTGCCTACCCCAGGAGTTGCTGTGAATATTAAATAAGTTAATCAATAGAAAAGGCCTAAAACAATTCATGGAGGAAATGCTTAGCATAATGCCTGCTCCACTTAGTTGGTTTCTTTCTCTTCGATGTTTTGCTGCTATTTGTACTGTTATTGCTGCACAACTGTGGTTAGTATCACTTCTGCCATGATTATCAGTTTTATAATGAAACTAAAAAAAAGTAGCTGTGACGTGTTGTATTCATGATCATCTTAGAGAGATGGAAACAGGCCAGAAGAGGTAAATGAAGAGGGTCACAGGGATTACGAAGTGAAACCAAGATTAAGCTATCAATCAGCTCGATCACACCAAAGAACAAAATTTTCACAGTAAATATTACTACTTAATACATTTCAAGAGAAGCCAAAATACTTACTTTAGGAAATGTTTACAGGCTCCATGGATGGCTCAGTTGGTTGAGCATCTGACTTCGGTTCAGGTCAGGATCTCATGGTTCGTGCCCTGCATCAAGCTCTGTGCTGACAGCTCAGAGTCTGGAGCCTGCTTTGGATTCTGTGTCCCTCCCCTTCTCTGCCCCCTCCCCCGCTTGCACTCTGTCTCTGCCTCTCTCTCTCTCAAAAATAAATAAACATTGAAAAAATTTTTAAAAAGAAATGTTTGGTACCTACATGAAAAAGAAGTTCAGTCATCTGGTAAAAACTGCAGATACTGTTAAATAATGCAAGGATAGTATATTTTTGGAGAGTAGTAACTCAATATGTCAAAGTGGAAGCATGTTAAAAGATGTCAAGAAATTGGGGCACCTGGGTGGCTCAGTCGGTTGAGTGTCCGACTTCGGCTCAGGTCATGATCTCACAGTTTGTGAGTTCGAGCCCCACATCAGGCTCTGTGCTGACAGCTTGGGGCCTGAAGACTGCTTCACATTCTGTGTCTCCCCGTCTCTCTCAGCCCCTCCCCTGCTCATGCTCTGTCTCTCTCTGTCTCTCAATAATAAATAAACGTTAAAAAATTTTTAATAAAAAAAGATGTCAGGAAATATACAAATTTTATGGGCCTATTGATATTTTTCTTTTGAGATTTATTTGTAGGTATGAATATCAACCCAAACTCAAGTGTGTAAAAGAAATAATATATTTTCCCCAATTATTCAACTTTTCTATTTTGATTGCCCGTAACATTGGGGTTGAAGACTTTCACTCACTCCATCTATAGTTTTTACTCAGTGCCCAGATGGTGTTTTGTTCACTTAACCCTTGAAATAATCTCCTAACATGAGAATGCTAGATTTTCTTCATCCCGTCTGGTCTTCAGTCAGGGATCCAGTCAGCTCGTCATTGAAACATTCCTCTTTCCTCTCTGCTGACTTTATTCAGATTTTATTGTTTTTGCTACCACTTTCACAACAAACCTAACATTATGGGCATCTCCTCTGACTTCTCTGCCACCTGGGACTGGAAATACCTGGAAGGTTATCTGTGATCCTTATCTGCTTAATGCTGAAAACATCCATTCCTCAATATATTGGTTATAAAATAGCCTAAATGCGTGATACAGAGTGAGTTACCAAAGGAACAAAAATATGTTAATATTTATCACACTCACAAAAATCAGCTACATTTATAAATGTATCATATTTTCTGTGATATTACAAGGCTTAAGTCGTATGTCCTTCTTAAATTCACCTTCAGTCTGCAGTCACCTAAGCCCTTTAGCTCTCCGTCACAAAACAAATGAAAAAGTGACCATTCAGCTGATAAACTAATTCAATTCACTGGAACATGAGCTACACACAGTTCTAATATCTATAATGTGTTTGGCAACGATGAGAAAAGTTTGTATGTACCAGCACAGACATTAAAATTTTTACCCTGGAGGAAGATGAGGAGAAACATATGGTCCTCAAATGTTAGTGATTAAAGCTCAGCAAGTATAGACAGAATCATTAAACATACTGAAACTTGGGGAAAAAAGAGAATATCAGTAATACTGCATACATTAGTAGGGAGTTAAGAGGAAAAACCGGCTGAAGAAGAAAACGTGAGTTCAAACTGATAAACTTATTGCAAATGGGCAGAAAGAAGTTCAAAACGGCATCAAGCCCCAGTCTCAGCCGTTGGAAAAAACTGACTCATAATATGATAATTAGCTTTGGGTCCCTACACACTCATCAAACACACCCACACATATATACACCTATGTACACGTCCTTTCCTTTTTTTTTTTTTTTTTTTTCCCTGCTGTGACACGTCTTTTAATAGGATCAGAGGCTATTTCTAGATTGAAACAAGTTGAAGTAAACATCCGCCTTTAGGAACTATTTTTCTTCAGCCAGGGTAGATTTATTTTTTTAATTTATTTTTTTTCAAATTTTTGTTTAAATTCTAATTAGGAAACATATATGGTAAAAATGGTTTCAGGTGTATAATTTAGTGATTCATCACTTACATATAACACCCAGTACTCATCCCAAGTGCCCTCCTTAGCCCCCGTCACTCGTTGAACCCACCCACCCCCTCCTCCCTCCATCAAACTTCAGTTTGTTGTCTCTAGTTAGTTATAATGTAGGAGTCTCTTACGGTTTTCTCCCCCCTCTCTTTACTTCTGATATATGATTGTAATAACCTTTAGGCCATAGACAGTTTTGATTATGTAGGTTTATTTATTGCAGCAAATAACTCATACATTCATTTCAAAGTTATCCTAATAATTAAGGTGATATTTTCATCATCTATGTAAATTGAGTGGTAGTTTATCAGACTGAACAAGCTCCCTTCATGATTTGAAACTTAAATACCTAATCCCACTGGTAAGCTAATTCATAAGATCGTTATTGATCCAGAAAGAAAACAAAAACATTAACACAATAGGCGCTTACTGAGTATTTTTTTTTAAATAAAAATATTTAAAAACAGTGAGGAAGAGAAAAAGGTAGAGAAGGAGGAAAATGGAAATAAAGAAAGAGAGAAGAGGGAGCTGAGGAAAGGGGGAAAGAAGGAAGGAATGAAAAAGAACTTTCAGAAGCTCTAGTGAGATAAAAATTCAAACCTCCTCCTTGACACTGTTCTATTATCATTAATTATTTCTTCTTTCAATTTAAACACAACTTTGTATTATGGTTATCAGCCAGTTTTTCACAGTAGAACTGAAGAATCCTGTTCGTTTCAATAGTACCATATTCTTCCAGTTAACCTCAGAAACCACTTCTAAAAACTCACTTTCCTTAGACACAGATTTCAATAGTTTCTCATGAACTATTGATATATTCTTCTACTAAAGCATCCATGTTCCTTCTAAAAAGTTTGCGTCTACCCCATATTTAGATTCTTACATTCACCACTTTAATAATTTCCAGGCCCCAGACTCCTTATAGACTTTCCCCAAAAGGCACGTAAGAACTGTCAGGTTAACTTCCCTCAAAAATACTTGCTTGCTGTTACTTCTTTCACCAGCTCTCCATTTTCTGCAATATCGTATCCAAATGTGTACCCTCACGCTATTCACAATCTGCTCCTTGATTTCATTTCCAAATCAATCTCCCACGATCCCTAGACATAAAAGAAAAAAAAAAAATATCTCTGTGTGGCTCGGCCCCTAAATACAACTCTCCTATTCTTTTGCCATCCCTGTTTCAGGGGTTCCCTAATGGGAATATTCTGGGCCCCATTTCTGTCACCTTTACTGTCTGAAAGTTACTTCTTACCCAAAGCTCATCAACCCCCACTCCTCTTGCAAGCTTTCTGGAGCCAGCTCAGCGCATGGGGCACTCAAACTCAGCTACAGCCTGGCCACAGGTACTGCCAGAACACGGTATGCCATATTCAGTGTTTCTAGTTAACATTTTCCAGAGGACTGCAATCACCTCCACCTTGTAGGCGACAGGGGTTTAGTTTTGGCAAACAGGCATTATGGTATAGTGGTTCAGAGCATGGATACTGAAGCCGGCCAGAGTGCACACATTCTGACTACAGCACTTACTCTCTTGAACAAATTACTTAGCAACTCTGGGTCTCAGGTTTCTTCCATGTCAAAAGGAGATAATTACCATATTAACCTGATAGTTATATTGTAAAGAGTAAATGAGTCAACGTATGTAAAATTCTTTGAACAGTAATGAGGTGTAACAGATGGTATTTGGAGTTTGGATATAATACCTTGATCATTATCATTATTATTTGAAAACAACCAGTGTTGAGGCACCTGGGTGGCTCAGTTGGTTAAGCATCCGACCTCAGCTCAGGTCATGATCGCATGGTTCCTGGGTTCCAGCCCCGTATTGGGCTCTGGGCTGACAGCTCAAAACATGGAGCCTGCTTCCGATTCCATGTCTCCCTCCCTCTCTGTTCCCCCCTTGCTTGCACTCTGTGTGTGTGTCTCTCTCTCTCTCAAAAATAAATGAAGACATAAAAAAATTAGAAAAAAAGAAAAGAACCAGTGTTTCCTGAGACACTGGACATGACATTGATGATTTACATATATCATGGCATTTAATACTCACAACCCCATTTTATGGACAGGCAAATGGAGCTCAGGGATACGAGTGACACTTTGTGGGACTTGCAGTGTTGGGCTAAACTCTAAACCCAACTGTGTCTCACTCTCAAGTTCTGCAGACCTGGCGTCAGTTCCTAATAAACTGGTTTTGATTTGTTTACTGACTTCGCCATCATGTGAAAAATAATACTTAATATAGCAGAAGGCAAATTTTAAGGCTCTTCTTGGTCTTTTGATTTCCATAACCCAACAAGTAGTCTTTTCTTTTACTTCCTGTTTTCCACACGAATTGTTTCAGTGACTTTCTGCAATGGCGTTTCTAGTTTTTTCGGGTCTCTAAAGATTTGTGATACTCATGTTTTAATCTCATTATATGTTGAATTAGTATTTCTGAAGCCAGATTATAAGCTAATAAAACGTATAAAAATAGCTGGTTTGCAAGGCAACACAAAACTAACACACAAATAGCAACAATTTAGTTTGCAGAAAAATATCCAGAGCTTTTCTATTAAAAATATTGCCAAGTACTAGAACATGTGTTCTATGCATAAAGAGAGGGAAAGAGTAAAATGTTACCCTGAGTGTATTGCCATATGTGCATTAGGTATGATGTTTTTCTTATGAAGGTATTCATTTGTTTATGTGTAAGTCCAGTGTGAAAGCAGGTCTGTAAAATGCATCGATCTATGTTGTCCTACTGTTATGTAGCTTTAGCGATCTAACTATCTACAAATAAAGCCAGACTACCTCAAGAAACCAGACCATGTAACATATAAAGTGAAAAAACACGATATATAATTTGAGAAACCTTAACATACCTAACATCTGTTACACCTTTAAAATATTTTACCTAAATGATTATTATTCCAACTCTACTCCCAAAAGAGACTTCACTAAACAAAATATAAATGTTTTTTTTAAAAATACAGATATTTAAGGGGTGCCTAGGTGAGTCAGTCAACCATCTGCCTATTGGTTTCAGCTCAGATCATGATCTCACAGTTTGTGAGATCAAGCCCTGCATGGGGCTCTGCTCTGACAGTGTGGAGCTTGCTTGGGATTCTCTCACTTCCTCTCTCTGCCCCTCCTCAATCTCTCTCTCTTCCAAAATAAATAAACGAACTTTAAAAAAAAAAGATATTTAAGAGGATTAAATTTTTAATGGCCACTCAACATATTTTCATTCATTGTCACAAAGAAATATTGAAATTTTTACATACCATTTTACCTTCCTTTATCATGACCCGGGCCTTTGAATCACTTAAAACATTTTTTCACCAACATTCGTTTTTACTGAACATATTATTAAAATCTTTCTGTCAATCACAATCCTTCCATTCTTTCAAGCAATCTGACTCCAATTTTAACTTGTTCTCTGTATCCTGCTGTTCTTTTAATTTTCAAATTAATGAGAAACCACATAAAGACAAACACTTTTTACTCTCCAATTGCAAATACCTAATCTTTTATTTAACTGTTTTGTTAATTGCCATGCATTAGTTTCTTATCCCCTTAACAAGATTTTTAACTTTCAGAAAAAATATTCATGTCTTTTGCCCTAATAGATTAAGAGCTACAGAGTAAGGTTTCTCAATGACTTTATTTGATTAGGATGAGAATTCCATTATTTTCCTTCATTTCCAATCATATAATAATAAAAGGTATAGGCAATACTTAAAGAGAATCTATCAGACTTGAATTTTATTTCCACACTAAAATGTACAAGAGTGGGGCGCCTGGGTGGCTCAGTCGGTTGAGCGTCCAACTTCGGCTCAGTTCATGATCTTGCAGTTTGTGAGTTCAAGCCCCACATCGGGGCTGTCTGTGCTGACAGTTCAGAGCCTGGAGTCTGCTTCAGATTCTGTGTCTCCCTCTCTCTCTGCCCCTCCCCCACTGTCTCTCTCTGTCTCTCTCTGTCAAAAATAAATAAACATTTAAAAAAAAAAATAAATAAAATGTACAAGAGTTATAAAATAGGATTTTTAGCATTTAAACTGCAATCTGAAACCAATTAGAATCTAAAGCATTTGTATTTCAAGTGGTAGTTTCCAAAAGAACTGTTAATCATAATTATACTTAATTTATAATATTTATGCATGTTTTTTAATATGAAATTTATTGTCAAATTGGTTTCCATACGACACCCAGTGCTCATCCCAACAGGTGCCCTCCTCAGTACCCATACCCACTTTCCCCTCCCTCCCACCCCCATCAACCCTCAGACTGTTCTCAGTTTTTAAGAGTCTCTTATGCTTTGGCTCTCTCTCCCACTCTAACCTCTTTTTTTTCTTTTTTTCTCCTTCCTCTCCCCCATGGTCATTGGTAAGTTTCTCAGTATCCACATAAGAGTGAAACCATATGGTCACTGTCTTTTTCTGTATGACTTATTTCACTTAGCATAACACTCTCCGGTTCCATCCACGTTGCTACAAAAGGCCATATTTCATTCTTTCTCATTGCCAAGTAGTATTCCATTGTGTATATAAACCACATCTTCTTTATCCATTCATCAGTTGATGGACATTTAGGCTCTTTCCATACTTTGGCTATTGTTGAGAGTGCTGCTATAAACATTGGGGTACAAGTGCCCATATGCATCAGCAGTCCTGTATCCCTTGGGTAAATTCCTAGCAGTGCTATTCCTGGGTCACAGGGTAGATCTATTTTTAGTTTTTTGAGGAACCTCCACACTGTTTTCCAGAGTGGCTGCACAAGTTTGCATTCCCACCAACAGTGCAAGAGGGTTCCCATTTCTCCACATCCTCTCCAGCATCTATAATCTCCTGATTTGTTCATTTTAGCTACTCTGACTGGCATGAGGTTGTATCTCAGTGTGGTTTTGATTTGTATTTCTCTGATGAGAAGCAACATTGAGCATCTTTTCATGTGCCTGTTGGCCATCTGGACTATGTTTTATAATCAACTTTATCTTCTGGTTATGGGTCTCATCTACTAACTATATATTTTTGTATTTTGTATATTCCTGATACTCTGGCATCTGGACCTGGCACTGACCAGAGAGGACTGTCCACCCCAAAGTTATCTATTCCTGAGAAATAACAAACAACTTCCCAGGAGTGTGCCATTCACTTGCCAACGAATCCATACTCCGTATTCCCCCTGTCCCCACATTCGCTATCTGGCTTTTTCACTATAGGTTAATAATTCCCTGTCCTAATCACCCCAGGGTCAGGAACCAGACAACTCAGGACAGCTCTTAAATCCCCCAGCCTGCAAACTACTCAAACTAGCCAATCCTATACCTGCTTATCTGCCTCACCCATTCTTTCTCACAGAAACAACAAAGGACCTTGCCACATTTTCTTCCCATTTCTTCTGCCTCCTTACTGATCCTAGTGTTTCCCCATGGGCATGGCATATCCCACCATCTTGGGAGCTGCAATTAACAAATTATCTTTTCAGTGACAGTTCTCTCCTGATTTTTGTCCTCGCCAAATCTGAAAAGAATAACACCTGAATTTCACAACAACTAAGCCAGGGTGGTTTAGCCTCAGACTGCTTTCAGCTCAGACAGAGACTGAGACTTAGATGGCTTTTGGATGTAGACTTCATCTCTTGGATTGGGTTGTGATTTTGCATTTTGGACGAGAACTAGAATGGTAATTCCCTCTTCTAATGACTAGAGCCTAGCAGAGTATAAACTACATGGTGGTATATAAAAACAATTTATAAATTATAAAATACCATAAGCTATAAATTGTTAGTACATCAAATAAGAAAATACTAAGAAGCATTTTACTGGGCAGGTAGACCATTACCTGAGATATTATAAATAAACAATAATCACTATTATAAATATATAAATGTAGGTCATGTTTTTAGTTTTAATTATTTGTAGTTACCCTTGCTTATTACAACTATTTATAGACAAGTAAATAAACACACTCAAATTTCAAATTTTTCACGCAATGGATCATTTGACCCTCTGGTAGTATATGACTAATTTACTGTGTATAAATAATGACAATTTTTATTAAAATCTAATGACTTCACTTAAGTAAGCTAACATAGGATCAGACCTCAGCCAGAATCAAAGAAAGAGCTTAGATGAATAAAAATAGTTAACCTCATTTGTGAACATGTATTTTTCATTTTCTTCAGTCCCTTAATAAAGAACAGTTAGTATTCCCATATACTAACTTTCCCATTCCCACAGCATTACATTTTCCTTCCCCCATGTCTTTATTTGTAAATATTTAAAACCTATAAAATGAGTGTATGCCTGTCCCTCACCAACTTGAATCCATTAATTTTTAATTTTTTGCAATATTTGTCTCCTTCTACTTGAATGCACATACACAAGCACACACATGCACGTTCACACACACACAATAACATATGTGCTGAAATATTAAAAAAATAACCCACACAATATACTACCAAAGACTCTATGTATCTACTATAAAATAAAACCCATATATTCTTCTACCTTTGAGATACTGATATTGTTGAAGAGTTCAGGCCAGATGCCTTATATGTAGAAATAAGTGGACCATGCAAATGAGAATAAGCAAAATCTGTTTATTCAGAGCTTGTTGTACAAGGAAGTCAATCACCATCATTTGTGTTCTGGCAGATTCAAAGGCAGGCAGATGAGTGAGGAAGCATTTTAGTGGAAAAAAGAGACGGCTTCATGCCCGATTAGAGGCATTTACCTAAGGAAGCTCTTAGCTGGGCTACCTACACAGAGATATGCTGTGTAATTTGTTATGTGGCAGGATTCTTGCACAGAGAGTCGTGACACCGAGGCTTTTCTTTCCAGGAAGCAACTGTATTCGTGCCGACCCCAGCTCAGTTGGGTTCATACCCTAGGAACTGAGCCCCAAACGCCACATGGCATAGTTTTTTATATATTTTCTATTTCTTTGTTTCCCATATATGGTAAAACAATCATGCAGTCTGATGAAGTGGTCTCATGTTACAAGGTTGTGAGGGATGGTGTCACGTATATGTATATCCAGGTTGCCTTGAGTTATTACTTTTTTTTTCTCCTTAGGGAGGGGACCCTACCACAGTTAGGGTACATATTTGGCTTTCTCCTATTAACCGTGAGTTAAAAGTGGAAGTAAAAATTAGGGAAGCTGTCAGTTATTAATCAGTTTTAGCCTTTTGGGGCCAAATTTTATAGGGGTTTTGTTTGACTTCCCAGGTTGGTTGGTAAAGAAATGTTCTGACTCTACAAGTCTTGTACAAGTTCAAGATTCTACAAGTCTTGTAGAGATATGGTAGATAGACTGGTTACTGTAGATTATGAGTTGTCTTACAGAGCATGTTGCTCCAGATTGTGGGTCAAAACTCTATTTTCATGTATGGCCTAGACATTGTCCATTTGTATATTCAGTCTCTTATGAAATATCACACAACCTGGATATGGATGATCTGTTCTCATGATTACAACCTTATTACACTTTGTTGCAAGTAACATTATGGTAATATATATTTTTGTTGCATAACATATGTAGTAGGTAGGTATATAGAATTAGTGTGTCCTAATATTTATTAAGTTAAATCACTTGGATAAACTGTTCATCAAATTTGTCCATTGTAAAGGATTTTTTTTTTTGCTATCAATAAGTAATTTGTTAGGTGATACTTTGAGATATTGTAAATATCTTATAAATATCCTGGTATCCAATAACATTTTACCCAATTTTTAGCTCCATTGATGATTATTACATAGATGGTGGCAAGGTAATGATATTTCCAATTTTATCATTCTTTCTCTTCATATTAGCTTTCATTGTTCAGCAACTAAGAGCTTTCTCTTTACTCTTCCTTCCTTGTTAAAATATTATGGATCCATGGAAACTTTTGTTATTCAAATTTTTTAAATCTGTTAACATCAATCATTTTCTTATTTCGTTCTGTGCTTTTTTTTTTCTTTCAGTACACAATCTGTCCTAAATTTGTCTTATAGAAACACCTTTGAACCAGATTTTTGCCCTTTTCATACATGCACATAAAAATTTGAATACTCCCTTGCTTTTTAGAACACCATATTGCATGCCCATATTCTAGTTTTCCTCACCTAAATATGAAATCAGTCATTTCTCCAAAGAATATTGGTGCTTTTATTGGAAAACATTATTTTATAATTAATGGAGACAAAATAAAAATAATATTTTCTACCTTGCTGAAAATATTTTAAGAAAAGCTATATTAAAAATATTAATAATCTTAACATTAAACAATTCTGCAATGACCAAGTAATCAGTATCAGTATCATGTATACCTCCAAATTACTTAATAATTTTCTTTAAAAAAAAACTTTTAATGTTTATTTATTTTTGAGAGAGAGAGAGACGGAGTGTGAGTGGGTGAGGGGCAGAGAGAGAGGGAGACACAGAATCTGAAGCAGGTTCCAGGCTCCAAGGTGTCAGCACAGAGCCCTACGTGGGGCTCAATCTCACGAACTGTGAGATCACGACCTGAGCGAAGTTGGACACTTAACCAACTGAGCCACCCACATGCCCCAACTTAATAATTTTCTATGTCACTGGTTTATTGAGTGATACTGATCTCTGTCCTTTTCTTTGCATATGTAAATTCACATGAGTATTCATGGACTAAAGTGATAAAGTAAAGTCTTGCAAGAGACAAAATTATGTTAAATCAGATGTTTTCTTGACAGTGACTTCTTTTTTGCAATATATCAGTAAATAAAAATGATAATGTCATTTTTTTTCAAATTTCTGAGTATGGGTGAAAACAAATGCAGGAGAAGAAGGAAAAAAGTATTTTATGTATTTTAAACGTAATTTTATATAATTTTTATGTAATTCTCCTCAGCCAGAGAAAATATTTGCTAGTTGTTATAATATGAAAATTTTTGGACTTAATGAGTAAAAAGAAGTGGGATTTCTCATACCTAGCCACAATTAGAAAATAATTAAACTTACTTGTTTGACTACTTCCTAATGATGCAGGATGACCTCAACAATATACATATACAGTATTCTGGCTAATACATGATGAATGAGATATAATTTAAATAATATACACCACTTAGAAAGCTTATAAAAGAAAAGAAAAACAGCATGATTTACAGGCAAGTTTAGAAATCAATTAAAATTTGAATAATTCATTAAAATAATTTTTCAATTTAAATGTGACCTTTTCTATCTTTTATGTCAAATAGATCACATATTTCCAACATATTAAACTATTAATAACTCATGTAATATTCTTCCTAAACCCAGAAAAAAATAGTATTTGAGCAATACATTACTGGGTTTCTATGGAATGGTGTTAAAATAATTTTCAGTTAAATTAATGCAATTGACTTTTCATTTATATCAAAAATAATTACTTATTATGAGAGTTTTCTGCATTATTTCCAAGTTTTCTGTTCCCTTTTTAAAGGACTCTTAAAAACATTGAAAATGTTGAGGGCACTCATCAATATGATATGACTCTAGAAATTAAATGCATGCATTTGCTTTATATGTTTTTTACATCAACCTTAAGCTCATTAGAAAAATTAACAAAAGTTATATATATATTAAAATATAAGGCCAAATAATATAGGTGATCCTCAAATTGGTGAAAGAGAAGAAAATAGAGAAAGTAGAAATTCCATCCAGCCCTGTTTGATAACTATACACACATGTTCATTGATTTAACAAACCTCTATTTAGCATATACTGAAAATGGATTAGAAGGAACATGGAAGTGTGTTCGTGATCATAATCAGAAGAATCACAATGCATATTTACTATATGCTTGACATTGTTGTGTTTGACTACCTAATCAATCTTCTTGACATCCCTGTAGGAAAGAGACCATTACTGACACCATTTTATAGAGGGGGAAATGAAGCTCAGGTAAATTGAATAATTCACCTGCAGTGGCTTAATATTGGGTGATAAAGCTGAGACTCCAAACCAGACAGTGTTATTCCATAGTCTCTTGTCCTAAATCATGAGATAATAAGCCTTGAAAATAGCTTAAGAATAATATTAATAAAAAGGGAGATATATGCAACATAGAATATTAAAATGTCTACACATTTTAACAAAGAATTTTGTTTGAAACGTAAAGGAGAAGAATAAGGACACTCATTTTTGTTTGTGTCTTGCCATTTTATGCATAATAAAACTAACTTTCTTTAAAGTGAGATGATTTGCCATAAAATGCAGAAAGTATTGGGATGGGGACCAGGTCATATTTTCTCAAAATAAATTCAGTTGTATTTTTACAAGAACATAAAGCCTACTAATGAAAATTATCAGGATTGTGACTGTTAAATAAGGGAAGAAAGGAAATAATAACGACGAACTCATATATAATGTTCATTGTATGCTATACTCTTCCCTAAGTGTTATAGATTTCAATGCATGTAATACATGGAACAACCATGTGAGGTAAGTTTTTGTTATTAACCCCGCTTTTGAGATGAAGAAACTAAGGAACAAACAGAATAAGTAAATTTCTTACTAATAATTAGCTAGTAAGCTCGTGTAGTTTAGGTCCAGAGTGCTAGCTTTTAAATCCAAGGAGAAGCTGACATCCCAGTTTTATGACTGGGAGACCTATCACTAGAAATAGAAAAGGTAGAGAAAGCAAATGGTGTCTCATAACTTTTCCCCTAACAAGCGAAGGTGAGTAAAAGTTTTTCATATGCTATTTTTGAGGTTTTGAAGGTATGTCATCCAAACAGAAATTGCATCTGAAGAAAAGTAAGATAGGAGACTCAATCTTAGTACAGGAATCAGAATTGACATTTGTAATTCATTTACTAGAGGGGATATTTAAACTGAGAAAGTGGAAATAATAATACTATTAACAAAAATAATTCTTATTGCAAATATAATATAGACTATAATAATTCATTACTTTTATATTTATTTTATAGTTTACAGCTAGAGTTCTTGTCCCATGTATTACCTTATTTAACCTCATATATTGTTTAATTTAATCTCAAAAATGAAGTTACAAAAGGAACAGAGTAGAATGCCAAGGCAACTCAGGAAGCAGTCAGTCAGGAGTAAGGCATGGTTGCAGAGATGAGAAATGATTCTAATATAAACCAGGTTTCAGGGGTTTGAGTACGGAGTGAATGATGAGCTAGTTAAACTGACAAGTTCTTTACATTTTCAAGAGGTTTGTAGAGAAAGAAAAAAAAGATAAAGAGAAATTAAAGAGCTGGTCAGAACTGAAGAAAATAATAATTCCGGGGATAGAACAAATTAGAACAAATTTGGAAACAGGGAGAAAGAATTAATGAAGAAAGATGAATTAAAGCATAAAAGGGGGGAAGGAACAGTAAATGGATTGTGTTCCTTGAGACTTGAGTGAATGAGATGAGAAAACCCCATATTCCCCTCCCGTTGGAGAACATGGACAACCTTATAGATAAAGGAAGTTTTGGTAGGAAATATGGTGTAGGTATATAAAAATTTTTGAGCCGTACGGCTTCAGAAAGGTAGCTGGTAAATTAATCTGTTGAGAATATGGAATGAAAGCACAGTACTGAGAAGAAAAAAATGGCATAGACATGTAAGGAAGTGCATTGCGATGTCAAGATGAGAATCATTTTCAATAAAGATTGTGACATCTGTTAGTCAGCTTTCTGTCTAAAGCACTTTTAGTAAGACTATAGTTTTTAATCACTTCAATCCTTTAAAATTAAAAAGTAAGAATCATATTCCACTATAACGATAAAATTACTAGATATTCCTTTAATTGTTGTACTAAACAGGCAGTCAATGGCAAAATCTAAGAAAGACTGAATGGATTCTCAAATGGACCAGTAAAGGATTTCTGTCTTCATGAAATGTTAAATGGAAAGAGATTTTTAATAATAATTTTCATAATCTATATTGGAGCTCAGAGAATGTAGTAAAGCCAATCGCTAAGATTGGCAAACAGAAGCTGGGACATATTTTGGCATAGGCTTGTTGTGGCAGGATAAATATGCAAATTCAGTTTTGTTCCAGTTCCTAATCAAGACATGAGGCTCAATGCCTATGTGCCACTAATTGGGCTATTAGTACTGTTGTCTTTGATAGTTAATGCTTCATGTGTTTATACAATACCTCTTCAACTAGCATTGTTGCCCCTCACGAGATACAGCATAGATATAAGATATAAGCATGCACAACAATAAATATTCTGAGAAAAATATTTTCCCTTTTGACAACAGAAAATCCAAGAGTTCAAAGTGAATTGTGTTCTAAAGTCACTCCAGCAAATCTTTTCCATCTATGGAAATGCCTAGCATAGCACCTGATACATAGAATGTCATAAGTAAAAGTATATTGAATAGAACCCATTGACACAATTTGTAAAAAACAATCAGTACCCAGATTAAAAAATATATATTTTAAAAACAAGCAAAAAAATAGTGCCCACCACCAGGAAATTCTTAGACAAATAAGATACTGTCATGTTTTGCTGTGGAAAAATAATAGCACTCAGTCATGATTTGAAGACTGTATCATCCTCATTTTTCATCTACCAATGACTTGAATTCATGGACATCACTCAGATTTCTAACTACGGCTTAAGATAGCTTCTCATAATGAAGGAAGGAGGGAGATGTTACAGAGACTATTCTATCTGGGCACATAGCCAATCAAAATAAAAATACATGTCCGAGTATAGTTTTAGATAGGTATAGTTTTGAAACTAAGTTCTGGACCCTGGGGATATAAGAATGCATAACCTTTGTACTTACTGAAATGTAGACGACTCAAACTTCTCTCTTTTTTTCTTGTCCTTTATGCAGTTTGGAATTTGTCCATAATAGTTACAGCTGGAACGGCTATCATACACTGTGAGAATCTATGTGAATAGAGTCTTTCTTCACAGGTTGAGTTGCAGATACTGAAATGCAGTTTGGAATGCAAGATGTTTATTAAGAATACCTTTCAGATCATCCACAGTAGAAGGTAGAGAAAGGATAGAGGATTGGACAGAGTGACAAATTGAACTGAGTGTGGGATCCCATAAGAGACTCCAGCAATCTCATGACATTTATGGAGATAGAATTGTCCTTCATAAATAGTCTCAAGATGGGTTGAAGTGGTATGGTCTTTATACTCCTGTATTGATCAGTCCCTGGCTGTGGCTAACCCTGGGAAGGCAGGAGGCCTTGGGAAAGACAGCTCTTTTCTCCTGAAACAACCCCTTAAGTGGTTGGCAACCATGTGCCAACAGCCCATCAACGACTGGGAAAGCAGATCCTTCAGTGACGGAGGCTTTACAGTGTCCAAAGCAAGGGCATGTTCAATGGATAAGAAAATAGAGAAGTATCATGAGTCTTGGACCCCTGACAGAACTTTCCAGTCTTGGACTGCCAACTTCTGGGCTTCAATATGACAGAAAAAAATCAAGTGATTCCATCTATTCATGTTGTCTCCCTTTTCAAGTTCAGTGCCCACAGGTGATAAAAGTGGTGCAAAAAAAAAAAAAAAAACCTGAAAAGTATATTAGAAAAGGTAAATTAGACTTAATTTTGTAGACAAAGTGGAAGAAGTCTTCAAGCAAAACCTTGAGTTTAAGTTCCAGGCTTTAGTCAATTAAAGATAACCAGAATGATAATTGCAAAATTGGAATTCTACTGGAAGTGTGTGGACAGTGTTCAGCTGTGAATCATTTAACAGATGGAACTCTGGAATCAAGATGATAGAATATCAACCCTGCTCATTAAGTCTTCAGATAGCATTAAACAGCAAGAGGGGAAAAGGAAGTAGCTTGAAACTAAGAGACGATGATAACAATTTAAAGTGACCTCTGGGAGTGTAAAGGCACACCGAACAAAATGCATTAAAGAGAAGATTAGGGAAATATAACTAGAGAGGAAAATAAATTTCAAAATGCAAAAACGTTAAGATGTGCAACTGTGGCAAATACATAGCTAAGTGTCACAGTAGATGACAAACCAGCCATGGTCAGTGGCACCGCTCCCGGGAGAGCAAATATAATGCTGAATCCTGAGAAGAAACAGTGCCCTCAGATAATGCAGTGATTCCCAAATTATATTCTCAGTGCTTTGGTTGTTTTTGTTTTTGTTTTTGTTTTTTCTTTGGTTTCTTTGTGTTGTTTTGTTTTGTTTTTTGTTTTTGTTTTTGTTTTTTTGTTTGTTTTGTTTACATTCGGCATCAAGGAGCTTTGTCGAAAATGTAGGGCAGATTCAGAGGAGGGAAAAAAATGTGTTTAGTGGTTAATTAGTAAAGGAAAGATTTGTACAGGAAAGGTAAGTAAGTGTGACCATACTGATGGTGACTGAAAGTTGGGCTCTGCAGATGATGGTGTCCAGGCCATCTCCCCCAAACTTTATAGTTTGGAAGGCAGTAAGAACAAACAGTAGCATGAGGGACTTATTATGACAAATGATTTCCCAATAGTTAAAAAAAAAAAAAAGCATGAGATTCTATAAAGACAAAAACTAGAACTGAATTAAATAAAATTGTATTGAATAGAAAAGGATGAAAGAAATACTTTTTTGAATCACACGCATTCATAATAAACATTTTGATAGTTTTTTTTAACGTTTATTCATTTTTGAGAGACAGAAAGAGACAGCGTGCGAGCAAGGGAGGGGCAGAGAGAGAGGGAGACACAGAATCTGAGGCAGGCTCCAGATTCTAAGCTGTTGGCACAGGCCAGACGTGGGGCTCGAACCCATGAACCGCAAGATCATGACCTGGGCTGAAGTTGGATGCTTAACCTACTGAGCCACCCCAGCACCCCTTGATAGTATCTTTCTTGAATATTAGTCTGACAAACTGATTTAAAAAATATATTGTCCAGGATAGATATTCATATAGAGAAAAAAACAATGATAGCGTTGTAGAGAAAAAGAGTGACTAACACTTAGGCAAAATGACACAGTGGAATGAATGCGAGCCTCAGAGTGATCTTGAAAATAGCAATGAAGGTTATTACCAGTGATTTGGTGGGTTCTCTGCTGGGAACCATGCCATTCAGTGCTTGGTCACCTTGAATTCTGTTGATGATTCTGTGGATAAATACTATCAAATTTACAGTGGAGAAGCAGACTTAACTAGACTAAGCAACGTGCCCACACTCATGTACCTGGAATATATACCGAAACCTATGTTCGTTGGACAGCAAAATACATGTTCTTAAGCATAAATAATACAAGAGTATCAGTCTCAAAAAAACCCCAGGAGAGTCAGGTTTTTTTTTTCTTTTATTCCTCTATATCCCCAATGTTAAGCACATGGTATTTACTTAAATACTTGTTGAAATGATATTATAAATGAAAAAATTTGGAAAATAAGATGAAGGTTGCTAATGAATTAATGTTAAGATTATGTATCCTTCTGTGATTTTAGATTGGATGATAATATGGACTGAATTGTGTTCCCCTAAAATTCATATGTTGAAGCCCTCCTAATTTGAGGAGAAGTTCTTAAAACTGCATTTAGAGTCAAACCATTTTGTTATAAAAGTCATTAAGAGTATTTCCGGATGAGGCAGAAGTATTTCCAGGTTAACAAGACCAGATTTGGCTTTGGCCTGTACTCTTTAAACAAATTGTAGAAAGTGGAGAAAAAATAGGTTGTTTACAGAAAGCAATATATGTGTATATACTCAGAGGTACAAATCTGATGACAGAAGAGACTTAAATACATGCTGCCATCTCAGAAGCAGTTCTCAAAGAACTTGTTTCTTTGTTTTCTTGAATTTTAAGAATACCTAAAACCCTTTTCCATCCTGGATATTTGGAGCCAAACAGCATTTTCCATGCCCACATCAGCAATTTTTTTTTCCTGTTAGGCACATTTTATTCCAAAACATTTTGGGGGTCATATTTTCAATGGTACTGAAAATTACAGAGAGTACAACCAGAACTTAGCTGTTCTAGAAAAACACACCAATGTAAGAGCCACTGACCCTCGGAATTCATCATTTTTAATTACATGGAAAACAAGACTTAAGGCCAGAAGACTCTGAGCCTGAGATACACATATGCATGCACATGCACACACTTACAGTCTAACTTATAATGCACACTTATAGAATAACTATTTGTACAAGAAAAACAGATAATGTATTATGTATTATGAACATAGTTCAGTATATTACAAATTCTAAAATAATTGACTGGATGTACAGTACACCAGAAAATCTCTAGTTTATTGCCAAGCTGCGGGTTCAGAAAAAGTAACAGCTGTTCAAAATGTCACTTTGATTTGTGGATCCAAGGCAGGAAGTAAAAGTATTGACATATCCTCTCCCATACATGTTCAGTATCATTGTTTAGCAGAGGAGGAAACAAAGCGAATCATAATCTAGATTACCAAAAAGATGGAACTAAAGTACAGTATATGATAGCGGACTGAAGTTCATATTAGGAAAAAAAAAAAAGGAAAAACAGATTTTTGAACGAACAAAACTACTATGAGATGCCTGTCATCAATGCTGACAGGTGGGGACTTAAAAGAAAAAGGAAGTAACGCGTTGAGTTTTTACTTGGATTGAGTCAGTAAAGATAAACACAACGATTGGATGGCCGGCTGTCAAAGAAGGCAGAATATATCCAAAAAGAAATACACATGACTTTCTTAGACTTATATTCTGATTAACTAAAAATATATATAATTTTTATCTAATTCTATTTACTTATTTTTAAATTATGAATGTAATATGTGCAAACTGAAAAATTCCAGGCAGTAAAGAAGGGCATGAAATAAAAAGTAAAAACTATCCTCTCTCCCAACAGTGTATTTCTCATATAGTATGCACTCTAAAACTGTGTCAATAAACTACATGCAAACATAGTTTTCTTCAATTTTTTTTTTGCTCCTAGGAAAATATTGTAAAAATTTTTTACATCTGTGAACACAATTAGGTATATGATGTGGTATTTCAAAGAAGGACTATAATATTATTTATGGATATTTGAATTACTACCATATTTTTTTATTTACTACATTGCCTTTTTCTCCTTTATTTTTTTTAATTTTATTTTTTAATTTTTTAAAATTTACATGCAACAATGATTTCAGGAGTAGATTCCTTAATGCCCCTTACCCATTTAGCCCACCCCCCCCCACGACCCCTCCAGTAATCCTCAGTTTGTTCTCCATATTTATGAGTCTCTTCTATTTTGTCCCCCTCCCTGTTTTTATATTATTTTTGTTTCCCTTCCCTTATGTTCATCTGTTTTGTCTCTTAAAGTCCTCCTCAGCAATTTTATACTCCACAACAAGGAGTCCACCCACAGATATGCTGAGTGTTACCCTAGGGGAGAGTGGAGGGCTTTTGTAAACAAGTCAGATACTTTAGTGCAAAAGTTAGCTAAACTGGCTCCTTTCATCTCTGTGGTAACAGATTCCTACTCTTTATGGAGATTACTTGTTTCTGACAACTTAATATTTCTATTTCCGAGTTCTGCGTGTGCTAAAGGAATAGACAGGGAGATCTGTTGTATTATTGTCATTGTCATTTTTTTTAAATCCATTGTTAAGCATAGGAACAATGCTTTTAAATTCCCTCTTCATGTTTTTATTTTTTATTTTTTTGATATATTGTCCTCTACTGAAGTTAAGTAGATCTAATTTTTTCAATATTCATGTAATATTTACAATAATTGCACATATGCAAGAAAAGATAGCATGGAACTAGGATGATAGAAATCTGTTGGGGTGGGAAAACAAAGAAAATCCCCTTCATTATCATTTTTTTAATAATTGTCTTTTTCTTCCCTTTTTTTTATTTGAGTGTGTAAGTAGGGGAGAGAGGCCGAAGGACAAAGAGAATCTTAAGCAGCCCCCACGTTCAAACATGGGGCTCAGTCCCATGACCACAACCCTGGGATCATGCCCTGTGAGGAAATCAAGAGTCAGATACTCAACCTGCTGAGCCACCTTGTAGTTCTTCATTCTTAATGTCACTTTATGATCCTTCTGGAGAGAAACTGGTTGTAACTTTAAGAGAACTATCCTGACATCTTAGGTTTATTTAAGTAGGAATTTGATTCATATTAAAATGTAAAGTAGTTTGTCTTTACTTAAAATTGTACAGTGAACTAAAACTTGTGAACAACACAATATCACCATAATGGCATTTCCTTGATTAACCTTTTGAATTACTTCCAGTAGCAAAAAGTTTAAATAAGAAAACTAAATAAACAAACCACATTGAATTTCTTTGATAAAAGGAACTAAAGGGTTATAAGTAATTAGAGGATTAATGGATAATGGAATATATAGGGAAAGATTTTACTTTCTCCAAAATATAAATTTGTTGATAGATATTTGGTTTTATATTTTAAGCCATTACTTGATCCTCTGTGTCCCTCATGCATGATTTGTTTTGTGAGGAGAACGACTTTCTGTTATGTTGTAATTTCTGATCCAGTATTTTTAAAGATGTTCTTCATCATTTCTTGCAGAAATATATAGAGAGAAGGCTTTTTGATCATCAGTGTTGCTGTTTGTTAATTACAGATATAAGAAAGAGTATTTCACTGACTTTTGAAAAATGTAAGCCCCTAACAGTATATAATCTTAGTTCAATTTTTAATTATGTAGCAATGTTGGGAATTTTTACTATTTTCTGTCTTTAAGTATTAAGCTTCTCTGAAACTGTTTCCTTATTTATATTTTGAAAAGAAAAATTGCATCAATATGGTAGGCAGAACTGATGTGAGAAGTACCCGTTTTGCTCCAAAGGCATAAAAATAATGCATTAAAAAAAACGCATTTTAATTCATAACAAGGTCTTTACCACACAGCAAAAAAATATTGACAATTTTGCCCCAAAAGTAACCAAACAGGTGACATTTAGTCATATATAATATTAATTATGTTTCAACTTATTTGGTCTCCAAAATATTTACAAGTGTTCCATAAGTGAGCAGTGGCATGTAGGTAAAGATTGAAACATAGTTATTAATAATTAAGCATTCATTAGAAAAGAAAATGCATATTATGGTCTCAGAATAGAGATTCCAAAATATCATTTAAAAGGAAAGATTATATAGAAACTCCATATTACAAATATATTAGAGAAATATAAAGCCTGAAATAGCATTTTTATAGTTCAAGTAAAATATCTTAGTGTAAAGCAATTTTAAATAGCATGTTACGCTACACTTATGGGTAAAGCAAGACCAATTTAATTTCTTGTTAGCTGTGTAGCCCAGGCAAATCAAATGCCATTTTGTGAATACCATTTTCAAAGTGAAAATCTTTTTTTTTTACTTTTTTAAAACCACAACAACCAAATTGTTACTCAGAAACTAATCATATTTATAGAAAATTCCATTTTTGAAATGTGCATTTGATAGAACCCTTGCAGTTGAACTTCACTGAAGTTTTTCAACTCTTAAGTTGCATTATTTGAGCCTCTGAATCTTAATAAGCTTTTACAGACACATTTTTTGCTGTTTGAGTAGCACTCTCCATCAATGTTAATGAATATTTTTACAACATAACTTGTAAAGAACTGTGCTGTCCATTAAATTAGATGGGACTTTTAGCATCATCTTGAAAAAAGGATGCATCAGCTGTTTCCAAGCACTTTTAAGTACGAGATACAGAACTTCTAGACTACAAAATGAAGTTGGCAGAACTCATATAAAAATGCTCTTGATATTCTCATATAGAGTTTTCTAAGACTAGTATCAATGGAGAGGGCAAAGGTTAGATAAAAAAGGAAGAAAATGTTGCGAATTCTGAGGAAAAATAGGACACAACACTTGGTAAATATGTTTGCAGCCAAAATGTGTGGAGAGCAATAATGAGCATACCTATTAAGGATAAATAAGGTTTTAGCATCATATAATGACCTTGAGACAAATACAGGCAAAGACAGACTTAAAATATGTTCTAATACATATCTCTGATAAAGTTTTGCATTGCTTTTTCTTCCCAGAGACTTAAGGAATATTAGGAAGAGTTTTAGACATGACTAAATTGAGACTTTTTATTGCTGAAACTTTTTCTTGCTAGAGGGCTCTGGGAAATAAATTTATGTTACAGGAAGAAAATAAATATGTTATTAGTTCCTGCTGTGAAAGAAAATGCTACTTTTTCTGTATTGTTTTATAAAAATGTGTAAAGGGAAGGAAATTTTTCTTGAATGTTTTCACTGCTCACAATATTAACAAAATATTGTATTTTAAAAGTAAGAATAATTGAAATAACTCTTAACATTTACCAAATTAAACCGGTAGAAAACATTAATGAAATAAATATTTTATCACACCATGTTTTATGAGAGTACCTTCCAATATTTAAATTTAATAGCAATATAACCCAGAATGTAAAAAGAAAAAAAAAATTAAACACATGTAAAAGGCAGTTTCTTTCCCTCAGTAAATCTAATGGCAAGTGAATTATGTTTTTGTGGAAGCTACTGAACTTTCTCTGTTCAGGTTGGAATAATACATCAGAAAAGTGATGGAAAACAAGTGTCTCCCGTGCCATAAAATTATGGCAACATAAAATACATTGTGAAGTCATCCTCTGGACATCAATGAAAAAATATATCAAAATGTCTGTGTGTGTTTTATGTTTCTCATCCTGCCAGAAACACATCCTCCTATAAACTATGAAAATGTGAACAAGTTTCAATTAAACATGTCTTAGATTTTATGTACATTTCATTATTGAACCAGTGCTCAGATGCACATTAGAGATAGTATATTCTGTCAACATTAAAATTTAGATCAGATAAAAATCTGAGAACTTAAGCTTTTGTATATAGTCTCTTTTTAGAATTGACAGCTAAATCTTCAGTCTCCTCAAAGTATTTCTGTTCCAAAAATCTTCAATTTTTTTTTTTAATTCATCATGGCAGCCTAGTTTTACCATATGTCAAGATAGCACATATTGTGTGGGCGTTAATTTAAGGCCATCCACCACAAAGTATATTTGAAGCTTTTTATTAATCTTTTTTTAAGATTAAGTGACTATATATTTGCAGCAACTGAGATAAAACATATGATAAAACACAGGTGCATAATTACTTATCTGAGATTAGAAAATCCAAAAACTCCTGAAAACTGGAAGTATTCTCGTAACTCAATGGGGAGTGATACTTGACCTGCTCTGTATGCACTTAGGATGTGACTAGATTTGAAGTTATTTACAGTTTTTCTTTCCTACTTAGTGAATATTCATATGACTTTCTGTGAACCTGACACTATGCTTGATGATAGACTTCACTAGGTGTGTTAAATATATAATATATGTGAAAATATCTCTAAAATTATAAATTCTAAAATATACTGGTTTCACGGGTTTCAGGGAAAAAAACATTATGGATATGTGTAAAGATTTAAGGACATTGGTTGACTTGCATATGTTGAACTATCCTTGTATCTCAAGGATAAATAACAATTGGTCATGACGTATGGTCCTTTTAATGTGCTTTTGGATTTGGTTTGCTAGTTAGTATTTTACTAAGGATTGTTGCTTCTGTGTTCCAAGGATATTGACTTGTAGTTTTCTTTTCTTGTAGTGCTTTTGTCTGGTGTTGGTACTGGGGTGATGCTGACCTCATAAGATGAATGTAAAGTGTTTCCTCTTCTTTTATTTTTGGGACATTTAAGAATTGGTAATATATAGGGGCGCCTGGGTGGCTCAGTCGGCTAAGCGTCCGACTTCAGCTCAGGTCATGATCTTGCGGTCCATGAGTTCGAGCCCCGCGTCGGGCTCTGTGCTGACCGCTCAGAGCCTGGAGCCTGTTTCGGATTCTGTGTCTCCCTCTCTCTCTGACCCTCCCCCGTTCATGCTCTGTCTCTGTCTCAAAAATAAATAAACGTTAAAAAAAATTAAAAAAAAAAAAGAATTGGTAATATATATTTTGTAATATTTGGTGGAATTTACCCATAAAGCCATCTAGTCCTGGACTATTTTTTCGATGGGAGGTTTTTGATTACTGATATACTTTTTTAAATTAAAATATGTTTTTAAATTTATTATTTGTCTTTTTTAATTTGTTATTGGTCTGTTCAAGTTTTGCATTTCATCTTGATTCAGAAAGACTGGTGCACCCAGGCACACACAGAGAGATGTTGTACAGCCTTTAAAAAGAAGGAAATTCTGCCATTCGTAAAAACATGAATAACCTGCAGAACATTATGTTAAATGAAATAAGCTAGATAGAGAAAGACAAATATTGCATGATTTCACTTACATGCAGAATTTTAAAGTCAAAGATACAAAATCAGAGAGTAAAATGGTAGGTGCTAGAGACTGAGGGGCAGGGAAATGGGGAAATGTTGGTCAAAGGGAACAAAATTTCAGTTACTCAATGTGAATAAGATTTAGAGATCAGCATTGTGACTATAGTTAACAACTGTGTCATACACTTGAAATTAGCTGAGGAAAGATCTTAAGTGTTATCACCACACACACTCAAAAAGAAAGAAAATGGCCCACTCAGTCAGTGGAGCATATGACTCTTTATTAGGGTTTGAGTTTGAGCCCCATGTCGGGTGTGAGGAATACTTAAAACATAAAAAAAAATTGTAAAATTTTTTTAACAAAGAAAGAAAATGGTAAATATGTAAAGTGAAAATAAGTTAATTATCTTATGATGATTATTTCACAACATATCTGCATATCAAATCATCAAGTAGTACACCTTAAATGCATGTAATTGTTAATTGTAACCATATCTCAAAAAGAAAAAAAGATGTATGGGTAATATTCTAGAGTAAGTAAATAAAAGCAGTCTTATGTTTTCCTCATATTCCTCATTGTAACAAGATCAGAACTATGAAAGTCTCTCTGACCTTGGACCTACACCTCCTACATCTAGAAATTGCATCTATCTGGATGACGTTGTACTCACTATTTCACTTTTTGGGCAGTCTCATTATCCATTTTTGGCACCTGGGGTATCACCAGAGAACTCTCTTCCATAGTGGCAGAAATGAACTCCTTTGGCAATAATTTTGTTGGCAGAAAATATTTCCTTGTTTCACGGTCAGAACTCCCCATAAAATGCAGCCCTCTGATCTGACCACCCTAGGCTGAGCTGGGGTTACCTCAGGAGCCACCAAACTGGTGAACCTTTGTCCACTGTTATAACTTTAAGTTCTCTTTTTTTTAAATTTTTTTTTCAACGTTTTTTATTTATTTTTGAGACAGAGAGAGACAGAGCATGAACGGGGGAGGGGCAGAGAGAGAGGGAGACACAGAATCGGAAACAGGCTCCAGGCTCCGAGCCATCAGCCCAGAGCCTGACGCGGGGCTCGAACTCACGGACCGTGAGATCGTAACCTGGCTGAAGTCGGACGCTTAACCGACTGAGCCACCCAGGCGCCCCTAAGTTCTCTTCTTAATAAAACAATTGGCATAAGTCATGCCATTCCTTTTACTAAAACTTTGCTGTGGTTCTCATTTCCATCAGAGTACAATACAAATTCCTTCTGATAACCCAAAGGCCCCTTTCTGTCCAAGCTTACCCATCTCTGATCTCCTTTTCTATAATAAGTGTCACACACTCTTATTTGCTCCAGCTACATTGGCCTCTGCATGGCTGTTTTTGAACAGCTTAAGAGTTTTGTGCTGACTACTTCCTCTGCCCAACATGTTGTTTTCCAAAATGTCCACCTGGTGAACTTTCTTAGACCTTTCTATTCTTTGCTAAAATCTCACCTCTTAAATGAAGGCTACGGACTACTCTTTTCAAGTTTCAGCAGTCTCTATACTCATTCTCTGCACTCTAA
Source organism: Panthera uncia (assembly GCF_023721935.1). Taxonomy (NCBI): domain Eukaryota; kingdom Metazoa; phylum Chordata; class Mammalia; order Carnivora; family Felidae; genus Panthera; species Panthera uncia. The sequence continues at coordinate 21,899,399 of NC_064810.1, forward strand.
ATGTCCCTTAATCTGTCCCATGTCCTTTTCCATAGTACATACAGTCTTTTGACATAGTATATCATTTGGTTAGTTAAGAGTCACAGTGATAATAGGGGATTTTGTCTGTAATGCCAAGTTTATATGATAGATTTGTCATTCGAGAGCCACCCACTAAATACTTGTTATATGAATGAAAGAATGAATGACTAAAATAAAAAGATTGTTATTGATTTAATTCAGCCCGAATTCAGAAAGTATTGTATTATTAGAAAAAACATTGAGTGGGGTGCCTGAGTGGCTCTGTCGGCTGAACCTCTGACTCTTGATTTTGGCTCAGGTCATGATCCCAGGGTGGTGGGATGGAGCTCCACACTGCTCAAGATTCTTTCTCTCTGGGCACCTGGGTGGCTCAGTTGGTGAAGCGTCCGACTTCAGCTCAGGTCATGATCTCGTGGTTTGTGAGTTCGAGCCCCGCGTCAGGCTCTGTGCTGACAGCTCAGAGCCTGGAACCTGCTTCAGATTCTGTCTCCCTCTCTCTCAGCCCCTCCCCTGATCAAATTCTGTCTCTGTCTGTGTCTCAATAATAAATAAACATTAAACAATTAAAAAAAAAAGATTCTCTCTCTCCCTCTGCCCTTCTCCCACACTCATGCTCTCTCTAAAAGAAAAAACAAAAAGAAAGAAAGATTAAAAAAAACTGGATGAGGAATTAGGAGATCCGGGGATTTTTTTTATTGTTTAGTTTGTAACTGATTTGGCTAACTTTGGACAAGTTACTTATATGGGCTTCAGTGATGTAATTTATTACAATAGAAAAGAAAGGAAATTGGATGAGTTCATTTTTAATTTTCTTTCCTTCTCATTTTCCATCCTTTCACTCTGTGAGCATTCTATAGTTTTCCATAAAAAATATAGGAAACGTGTTCAACAATCAGCTTACAAATGTTTGCAAAACATGACATATGATAGGGATTGAATATATAGCTGTTGAATAAATAAATGTATGGATGGCTGAAAATTTTCAAGTGCATCATTTTAAATATTCAAATGATAAGTTTGTGAGTATATTTTGGAAAGTAATTCTGGGACTAAATAGAAGCTGGAGAGGCGCTGCCAACTCTTCCATGATCTGAGCATTGAAAAGGGGCAACAACATAAAAGCCATTGATGGGTCACATTCCACTAAGTGCAATGAGAAATGATCCTTGTGGGATTATAGAAAGGATACTTATGGAAGCGTGCCATGCCTGGGAAATTCTTTCTTAGTCTTGTTAGTCTTAAAAATGTATCTGTAGTGGAAAGTGGATAATGGCCTTCTGGAAATAAAGGATGACCTAAGCTTTCACAATCTTGTTCTGAGGAGAGTAAGAAGAAATGTAGCCAACAATTAGTCCATGCGCTGTATTTCTGAAAACGCTGCAGTCTGTCTTCAAAATAGATGATGACGTAGTGATACATTAATTTGTACTTTTACTACAAATCTGAAAAAATCATTGAATTCCACATGCCACCAATTCATAACACCCTTGAAAAGTTAGGCAAAGGTTAGTTTAGTCATATTGTTACACAATTTAAAAAATTAACTGGACTTGTCGAGGTCTCGATCAGAAATATCTTGGCTCAGAATTAGTGGTTTTGTGCTATTAATGATTGTGGTATAGTAAAAATAATCACTAGAGGTAAATACAAATGGATGTATTAAATCCTTTTACATAGGAGCAATACGTTGCATTGAGAGAAATTAGAAAGAATTTTGAAAGTATTTTTTTGGTCTCGTGTGAATGATAGAGTGTATCTGAGTATTATCTAAAAGTTCAGGGTTAAAAAAAACAAACAAAAAAAACTAAGTTCAGAGTAAACCAGGAAGGAACATAATCTACAGGGCAGGGAGTGACAGAAATGGATTAAGAGCGTTCTTTGAAATAGTCAAATCAGGAAGGAGGAAAAATCCACGGCGGCCTGAGGCAGTCAAAACGCAGTGGAAATTTGAAACAAAATTTGCGGGAAGCCAACACCATCATTTATGATTCTAAGTGTTCCTCATATCAAGGGGATATAAGTAGTAGGAGATAAAACAACATGTGGAGGCAAACTGTCTGGGTTTCAGAGGTTCAGAAAGGGCCGCAAAGGGAGTGATTCTGAAGTAGACACGGGCAATCTGAGGGTAAAATAGAAGTGAAACAAGAAGCCCTTTAAGGGTGTCTGTCATGTGCCCTCTTAGGTGGCAACCTAAAACACGCATGTAGAGCGGACTGTCCCCTCCCATCACCGATGTGGGTGTGACGCTGTTATTGCTGTGAGCATCTGGGACTCAATCCCTTGGGGACCCTGTAAAGCACTATATAGAGCAGATTCTAGAATTGTCCTGCATAGGACAGGAGACTGGCACATTCATCCATTGACTCTCATCCCTAGGAAACAAGGTTTTTCCTAGTGGCCTTAATGTCCCTGAACTTCTGTATAGCACTTGCAGGAGGGCTGAGTGACCTGTTCAACTTTAGAAAAAGGCTTCTTGTAGAAAGAGAAATGGGACGTGGCACTTTTCACGTGGGATAGTCAGCCTACAGGATATTTTCATCGAAGTTGTGCTGAAACCAGAGGTGTGCACCAGTGATGTGATATGAGGCTTAAAAGCGTGTGCTGCATTGGGGCATTTGGGTGGCGTGGTCGGTCAAGCATCTGACTTTGGCTCAGGTCATGATCTTCCGGCTCACTGGTTCGAGCCCTGCATCAGGCTCTGGGGTGGCCGCTCAGAGCCTGGAGCCTGCTTCAGATTCCGTGTCTCCGTCTCTCTCTGCCCTCTCCCACTTGCACTCTCTCTGTCTCTCAAAAATACAGAAACATTAAAATTTGTTTAAAAAGTATACGCCACATCAGGTTAGTTTAATATTCTATTTTTTTTTAATTTTATAAATCATGTTAATTAAAACGTGATCTCAATAAATTAAGTGGTCGGTAATATATCATAAAGTGCCAGTATATCATTTCTATACATGATCACCAGTCAAGTGCATGCCTATATCCCTTAACACATAACATGCTTCAGACACAACAGCAGTGCCTTCACTTATTAATTTTTTCATTCATTCAACATATAGGTATTGAGAGATAACTATAGCCAGGTACTTTTCAGGCAAAGAGAAAACATTGAGAAACAGGGAAGGCAAGGAATCGCCCTCCTGGAGACTTTGTTTTGATGGAGAAGTGGGTCCCAGGTCTTATCTTATGCCAAAGGTTTAACCTGGTGAATATTCAGAGACTGGAAAGGCCACGGAAAATCCTGTTTTCCTAAATAAAAGTTAATATATCTCATGTTGTGTGTTCTGTATTCACCTATAGAAAAAGAACTGTGAGGGGTGCCTGGGTGGCTCAGTCGGTTAAGCGGCCGACTTCGGCTCGGGTCATGATCTCGCAGTCGGTGAGGTGGGGCTCTGTGCTGACAGCTCGGAGCCCGGAGCCTGTTTCAGATTCTGTGTCTCCCTCTCTCTGACCCTCCCCCGTTCATGCTCTGTCTCTCTCGGTCTCAAAAATAAATAAACTTAAAAAAAAAAAAGAAAAGAAAAGAAAAAGAACTGTGAGTGAGCAGGTCATGAAACTATATTTGATAGGTTGCAACCCCATTTAATTTTTAGCTTTAAGTATATTAAATTAAGTTTAAATAGAACACATCTCCTGCTAATAGCTTGCAGACAATTGAAAGCATGCTCCTTAAATTAAATTTTAATATTGGTTATACTGGTGATAGTAATAATGACATCGTCAACTGACAGACACTTGTTCAACAGTGAGGCTAAGAGAATTTATATACTGGGGCACCAGGGTGCCTCAGTCGGTTAAGCGTCCAACTTCAGCTCAGGTCATGATCTCACAGTTTGTAGGTTCAAGCCCCACATAGGGCTCTATAGTGACAGTTCAGAGCCTACCTAGAGCCTGCTTCGGATTCTCTGTCTCCCTCTCTCTCTCTGCCCATCCCCCACTCACACTCTGTCTCTCTGTCTCTGTCTAAAAAATAAATAAACATTTAAAAAGTTAAAAAAAAGAGAGAGAATTTATATATTGAGAATTTTGGAAGAGGTTAGTGAAATGAAAGCAGAAAAAATTTAAGTTAACAGTGAGGTTAAAAAAACCATTCTGTAAAGCATAATTCCTTAGTCTGACATGTTATAAACCAGACTTCCTATACAGAGCCTGGGTATACTGTTTCCCAGAAATATTTTTTGCAAGGAAGTTAGTACAGTAGTTAGACATCACGAAATCTGGGATGCAGAGAGCTCTGTTGCTTCAGGTGTGGTATTGACGGGTGAGTCATTTGCTATGCCTCAGTTGTTTATCAAGTAAGCATAATTTTTACACTTGAAATGTCCTGGAAAGTTTCATAAAGTGTTCTCCAGAAGTTCTCTGTTTCTGTGAATAATTGTTGGGGGAAAACCCAAACCTGGTCAAATCACGGTCTATATTGGTCAAAGTTTGTTGATTTGGACATAAGCTACAAAATAAGTTTTACTTTGCAACAGATAACATACAATTTAAAACAAAAAATTATTTCGACTTTTCTGATTTGTTTTCTCAATGCTTATGATTCGAGATGTATAGAGAGAGGCAACATTAGAAATACAATGTGAAGACCAGAATCTGGTCAATCAACATGGCTTCTGTTAAAATATATACATTTACTTAGGATGAACAAACATGCATCATAACTTAAAGAATTGGAAAAGACAAAAATGATAAAGCACACTTTAAAAATATTTCCAATGTCTTTTCTTAATAGCTGTGAAAGGAGAAAAAAAAGACATCTAAGTTCATACATAGCTTATGTGACAAATGAAACATGCTTTGAAAATACGATGCACTCTTTACTGTCTTCTGGGACTTTAAGAATTCTTGGAAGAAATGTGTTTACCTTTAGTCTAAGTAATGGAGTTGTCTTTTTTTATGTTCACTTATTTATTTTGAGAGAAAGAGAGAGAGAGAGCAGGGAAGGGGCAGAGATAGAGGGAGAGAGAGAATCCCAAGCAGGCTCTGAGCTGACAGCATAGAGCCCAACGTGAAGCTCAGTCCCACGAACTGTGAGATTATGACCTGAGTTGAAATCAAGAATCAGATGCTCAAACAACTAAACCACCCAGGTGCCCCTAAGTTTTTATTTTGATCCAGTTCATTAACATACAGTGTTATATTCAAGTATACAATATAGGGATTCGACCCTTCCATACATCACAAGTGTACTCCTTAATCCCCATCACCTAGTTAACCCATCTCTCTCAAGCCCCTCCCTTCTGATAACCATCAATTTGTTCTCTATAATTAAGTGTCTTGTTTGTTTTGTTTCTTAAATTCCACATGAGTGAAGTCATATATTTGTCTTTCTCTGACTGACTTTTTTGCTTGGCATTATACTATCTAGTTCCATCCATGTTGTTGAAAATGACAAGATTTAATTCTTTTGTATGACTGAAATCTATTTAATTGTATGTATACACCATTTCTTTACCCATTCATCAGTTGATGGACACTTGGGCTGCTTCCATATCTTGGCTATTGTAAATAATGCTGCTATAAACATAGTGATGCATGAATCCCTTTGAATTAGTGTTTTGGAATCTTTGGGTAAATACCCAGTAATGCAATTACTGGATCATAGGGTAGTTCTATTTTTAACTCTTTGAGGAACCTCCATACTGTTGTTTTCCGCAGTGGCTGCACCAGTTTGCATTCCCACCAGCAATGCACAAGTGTTTCTTCACATCCTCACCAACTGTTTCTTGTGTTGTTGATTTTAGCCATTTCCCTGATGGTAACTGATGTTGAGTATATTTTCATGTTTCTGTTGGTCATCTGTATGTCCTCTTTAGAGAAATGTCTGCTTATGTCTTCTGCCCATTTTTTCATTGGATTATTTGTGTTTTGGTGTTGAGTTTTATAAATTCTTTATATATTTTGGTTACTGACCCTTTATCAGATACACCATTTGCAAATATCTTCTCCCATTCTGTAACTTGCCTTTTAGTTTTGTCCATTATTTCCTTCACTGTGCAGAAGCTTTTTATTTTGATGAGGTCCCAATAGTTTATTTTTGCTTTTGTTTCCCTTGACTCAGGAGACACATCTAGAAAAAAAGTTGCTATGGCCAATGTCAAAGAAGTTACTACCTGTGTTTTCTTCAAGGATTTTTATGGTTTCAGGTCTCACATTTAGGCCATTAATCCATTTTGAATTTATTTTAATATGAAATATTTTAATAATGTACATTTAATTTTTAAATGATGTTATTTTATTAGATACTATGTAAGAAAATTTTTGATTATTTCCACAGTAAATTTCTGTATTCTTTTAAGAAATGTTTATTGAGGGGTACTTGGGTGGTTCAGTCAGTTGAGTGTACAACTCTTGTTTTGGCTCAGGTCATGATCGCAGGGTCCTAGGATGGAGCCCTGCATTGGGCTCCATGCTGGGTGTGAAGCCTGCTTAAGATTCTCTCTCTCCCTCTGCTCCTCTCCCCCGCTCACCTATCTCTCTAAATAATAAGTAAGTGAATAAATAAATGGAAAAAAAGAAAGAAAGAAAGAAAGAAAGAAAGAAAGAAAGAAAGAAAGAAATGTTTACCTAGCACCTACAATATGCAAGGCATTATAACAGGTATTATGAAGGAGGAAAGATTTTAAAACATGTATAATCCAATGCTTAACTATTTTACATAAATTCCTTTTGTATATAGTCTTCCTTTTTCATAAGCTTTATTTCCCTTTTTCTTTCTTTCTTTCTTTCTTTACGCTTGCATGTTTCTGCTTCAACTGCTACATAATCCATATCAACACCCAGAAAGGAAATGGTGAAAATAGCATATCTGCCATATATTCTCAAATTTGGAAAGGCCCTGACATTTCTATGTAAAGAAAGATCAGAATAAAGAGAAGGTGGATGAAGATAAAGGGAATTCTGAGGCATAAAGAAAGTGTAAAAATTTATATTAAACATATCCTTCATCTTTTCCAATTCATTAGCAATTTAGGCCACTTGATATGAGAAAGTGGGATAACTAATCTCCCCAACAAAGTGAAGTGTGAGCCTCATCCACTGGGCCTAGCCAGAGGATTAGAATAATTTACCTGACTGGGTACAGAGTGGGGGGGACATGCCATGGCTCCTGTGTGTTGACTCAAAGGAAGAATAGGAAAAACAGTTTTACAGAAAAGTTGACACTGAAAGCCAATGATATACTCTAATAGAGTAATTCCTATGTAAAGGCGAAATAAAGAGCAACTAGTAATGAAGCATAATAAGTCATGGGAAACCAAAATAAATATGGTGGGTAGAAGGTACAGTTCATACAAAACCCATGAGGTCTGTGAAAAGAAATTCGCAAGTGTTGTGTACATGTGTTGGTGTGCATGTATGTATGTATTTATGTCAGTTTAGAGAGAATCCCTCATACAATGTGCTAGATGAAGCTATCAAGAAGACAAACCAAACTATCAGGGAGCTTAAAAAGTGGAAAAAGATTTAAAAACCCCTTTGGGTTAGGTTGTGGGAAATCAAACAGCTATGTCCTGGGTTAGGAGATTATAGGAAATACATTGCAAAGCAGACCACTGCTTTCTTGCCTTGCTAAAAACCGTGGGCAAGCTTTGCTCATCTAGTTAATATATATCTAGGGGGTGGGTCCCGCTTGTGCTCATGAATTCCTTAGACCATGTTATCAATGGAATATCTTATCTTGTTTCCCACCGTTTTCTGCTTCTGCTCTTTTGTAGTCTCTGGGATGCCTTAACTTCTTTTTCTGCACACGTTCTATACTTTCTTACTGGCACATAGCCCACTGACATATTGCACAATATTTTCCCTGTAACATATACCTAATAAATATGGGAACTTGAGAGCAGCTTGGGGAGGCTTCCTTTAGCCTCCCTCTCACCTCTCTTGAATTGCATGGAGTCTTGAGCAATCTTTTTTGCTGTCCTCGGCTTTGCTGGACAAAGCTGAAAGTTGAACCCACATTATGTATTAGGGAAAATAATTTCAATGAGTAAAAGTTAATGATGAAGAATTATCTTAAGCTGGATGACAAGAATTTAAGTAGCCATCATTCATTTTAGGCTTTTTCTTACAACCTTTTAATGATGCAGTGGCATCAGAACAGGGCTGTCTAAATGTAAGGAGTTTTAAGATTGATGCAATTAAAAGCCAGAGAAAAATTAAGGGTGTTATGAGTAAGTTGACTGACGGAATTCAAGATGGACAGAAAAAAAAGGCAAATAAGACTAGAAAGAAACTGATGAACTCTGATAATAACATTTTGAAGAATACATGGTGTGATGAAGGAAATATCAGATGTGTTAGACATGAAGGTGTGATAAATGAGAAGGATGGTATACAATAAAGGGAGACAAAATTTTAAAAATGTGAAGATTAGAAATGACTCTGTGTCTCTGTATTACTTAGTGAGGGCTACCATAACAAAATACCACAGACTAGGTGTCTTAAACAATAGAGCATTTACTCTTAACTATTACACAAAATAACTGTATATTGATTTATTCCCTGTATCAGACTCATTGAGGATTAACATAATAATAAGTATTTTACTTGCTATTTGAATTATAAATAATATAATTTTAACTAATATTTTTGTCACTTGAGAAAATATACCTATAGACTAAGCTTTCCTACTTACTGCATAACAGGTTCATAAAATTTTAAATATAAATCAGGTAGGTAAAGTTTTATTTTGCCTTATATCTTGCTTCTCCTACCAAATCAATTATTTCCCATCTGATTTTGCATTTTATTGTATACTTTAAAAGTTCCCAGACAGCTCAAATAATTTATTATTCTCTGTATGATTGTTTTTTAAAATCTAATATTGGAGAAATGTGACCTGAGCCTAGCCATAGCACAAATTTAGATATTCATAAACACCAAATAATTTTATTTATACTTACATTATACACTATGTATATTATATTTCTGAGATTATATATATATATATATATATATATAATTTCTTCATATAAAGTAAAGAATCTATATTAGGAAAAAACTCTTCAAGTTCTTCACACTTTTTGAAGGCCTTTGCATTTTTTAAGACTTGTAAGTATAGGGGCGCCTGGGTGGCTCAGTCAGTTGAGCGTCCGACTTCAGCACGGGTCATGATCTCACATTCCATGAGTTCGAGCCCTATGTCGGGCTCTGTGCTGACAGCTCAGTGGCAGATTCTGTGTCTCCCTTTCTCTCTGTCCCTCCCCTGCTCATGTTCTGTCTCTCTCTGTCTCAAAAATAAATAAAAACATTAAAAAAAAATTTTAAAAAGACTTGTAAGTATGTACTTGTAGTATTTTGGGATATATTCTAAGTATACACCATACATAAATTTTATAGATGTTATCATATTCCTAAAGAACGTAGCTTTAAGCAATGTGAAACCACAAAACGCTGTATATAAATTAGTATTTTTCATATTTTGCATCGTTGTCTTCTTTATATCCCAAATTTCTTTTCATGAACAAATTCACAATTTTGTTGTCATTTATGAGGTTTCTACCCTGTAGTATTCTTGATTCTTTAAGCCCTGTGTTCATAGACACATGTGGACTCTGCCAATATACCAGAGCATCTATTAAATAAAATAAGTGATATGACAGAATTCACACAAATAATGATCTAGAATTGAATGGATCTTAAAATTTTTGATTCATATGTGCAGCATCTTAGAGGTACGGTGTTAAAAAAAAAACAAATATTTTAGAAGTGTTATTTATATGTTATAATATCACCACTGATCCTTGAATAAAAGTAAGAATTAGCCAAATGTTAGCTTCCTCTGCCACTGAGCCCTGGTGTTCGTGTTCTCCAAAGAAACGGAACCAATGGGATTACATTTCATATAAGTATAAAATGAGGTTTATTATAAGATGCTGGCTTATATAGACTAAGAACTCCCACAATCACCATCTGTCAGCTGGAGACCCAGGAAAGCTGGTGGTGTCATTTGAAGGCCTGGGAGCCAGAGAACTAATGATACAGACTTCAGTCCATGTCTGAAAGCCAGAGAACCAGGAGAATAGAAGGCAGACTTCCTCTACCTTTGTGTTCTATTCATGCCCTTTACGGCCTGAATGATGCCCACCCACATTGGGGAGAGTCATCTGCATTAGTCAATTCACCAATTCAAATGTTAATCTCCCTCCAGAAACACCCTCACAAAGGTACCCAGAAATACTGTTTAGCAGGGTATTCAGGCATCCTGTGTTCCAATCAAGATGACACATAAAATTAACAATCACTGGTCTCATAAACATATTTTATCAGGCCAAGATGATTCAGTGATGATCTTAAATATTTGATCTTTCCTGGTATTTCTGAATAGCCAGTCAACTGAGCTCGTATTTTTTCTCCCTTATATTCTAAATTCTAAAAAAAAACCAAAAAGGCACCTTATAATCACAGTCTATTTCAGAGAAGAGAATGTACTGAATTTCTTTCTTCATTTGTACTTCCACCTGGTGAAATTGCAGCAAAGCATTAAAATCAAAGAGTTGATATAGGTCAGAGTGATTCTGCATACCACAGTTAAAGTTTTGTTTAACTATACAAGAAAGGAATGGTTTAAGCCATGTTTGAGTTATCAACCCTTTGTAAACATAGTTCTAGAATTTTTTGAAGGCTCATGAATTTATTCCCATAGCTAAATTTTAAACAACTCATGAAAAAAACAAAGATCAAATCATCGATGGATTCTTTTTTCTTTAAAAAAATTAATGTTTATTTATTTTTGAAAGAGAAAAAGAGACAGAGCACCAGTGGGGGAAGGGGCAGAGAGAGGGAGACACAGAATCCAAAACAGGTAGGCTCCAGGCTCTGAGCTATCAGCACAGCTGACATGGCTCGAACCCATGAACCATGAGATCATGACCTGAGCCACAGCCGGGCGCTTAACCGACTGAGCCACCCAGACACCCCACTGATGGATTTGTAATTTTTACTTTCCCATTTGAGACAATGTATTAGATATTAAACTTTGTATTGTTCATTATGGGGCCAAACACATTTGTTTCAAAGGGACTGTTTCTTACCCTAAGAATTTGGAATTTGGTTGGAATGACTAATGTTCCTATTTTCCAATATCTTTATGAAAAGATATTTTGTATTCCCTCAGTACATTACTGGTAGAAGCTTAACTTAAACTGTGATTCAAAATTTTCCAAAGGGCAGGTGGAGACAGACAGCTAGAATTTTATTAAGATGTTAAGGAAAGTTCTGGGATAAACTCATTTTAAAGGATAAGCTGGACATAGTGAACCTGGCCTGACTAAGCCATTGGAGAACATGGTCATCGCTTCTGTCCTCAGGTTCTTCTCTTAAGTTCTAAGGCAAATTTAAATTTAAATTCAGAAAGAACTATTTCCCTAAAATTATTTTGAGATATTGAGGCAGAAACAGAAATACTTCAGTATATTTTAAGCCAGAAGAAATGATCTATTGTGTTAAAGGCAGCTGAGATGTCTAATATGATATACTAAAAAGTACTCTTTGGACTTACAGACTAAAGCTTTATTTTGACATTTGACAAGCCCCTCTAGAATAGAGTGCACAGAGGAAGTGAATGGTGATGACTCTTCCAAAAAAAATCTTGTGGTGAAAGCAAGATTCTATCCTCAGAGATACTGAATGAGTATATTGACCACAGACAAACTTCTGCTTTGTTTTGTTGAACGTGTGCCTATTTGCTTTAACAATGGGGAATATTGAACCATGTCATATGAACAGAGAATCAAAGGGTAGAAAGAGCGGAATCAAAGATCTTGGAGAGAAGTGAAGTGGAATGATGAGGTACCGAGAAAGAATGCAGGGATAAAATCCACAGCAGGTGTGGAGGGTTTAGCTTTTATCACAAGCAGATTCTGCCACACTGTAGTAGGAGAGAAAAAGAGTACAGATACAGATATCCTTGTAGAACTGGAGGTTGAAATCTGAGGCTGTAACCACCTATGTCCTCAATATTGTCTGTAAAGTAAGAAGTGAGAGCATATAGAAAAGTTTTGGTGTGCAGATGAGGAAGGAAGCAGAAATGAAGTTCATGTATTTGAAGACGGTGAATAGATGTCTGGCAGATAGCTATCTAAAGACACACACAATGGTATTTCTGACCTTATATGCTCTTCCCACTGTGGAATGACCATTTTCCCCTCAAGAATTGAAATCTGCTTCTTAGCCTTTCTGAATCTGAGCAGACCAAGTGACTGCTTTCACTAATAAAATACAGGCAAAAAGATAATGTGTCCGTTCCTGATGTAGACCTTAACCGGACATTCAGTTTCCGATTCCCGTTCTTGGAAGCCAACTCCTTATAAGATGTATGGATGTCCTGAGTCCAGCATGCTATACGAAGGGAAAGCCATGAGGAGAGGCCATAGGGAATGAGATACCGTTGAGAGAGAGATAGGGAAAGAAGCATCAGAGTTAGATACCCACTTTGAATGTGCAGCACACTTAAGAATTCAGACTAATCTATCCTGGGACATGATCTGTCTACAACTAAAGGACATGATTACTCAGCTGAGCAGAGGCAAATTGCAGAACTATGAGACATGTTAATGAGAAATTATTGATTTAAACCACTAAGTTTTGAGATCATTTGTTACATGGGAATAGATAACTGGAAAATAATGTAGAATATGTTGTTTTGGAGGGTTCCAGGCTGTGCTAACCAGAAAAGTACAGTAGGAGCTATGAAGCAGTGTTTAAAGCCTAAATAAGTGTTAAACTAAACTTAATTTGGAAACTCGATGTACAGTTGAGTAAATACAGCCAGCTGTAATCATGAGCTAAGTATGAGCACTGACACAAAGAAAAATACTTGTTCATAGTCTAAAGAATGTTTATTAGGGGCGAGTACAAGAAAATGAAAGTCATTCAAGGAAGTAAAAGATCATAATAAAGAATTATTTAAATTATTATTTTAAATAAATTATTATTTTAAACTAAATGAATGTTTCATTGTCTTTTTTATTTTTTAATGCTTATTTTCGGGAGAGAAGGAGAGACAGAGCATGAGTGGACAAGGGGCCGAGAGAGAGGGAGACACAGAATCCAAAGCAGGCTCCAGGTTCCGAGCTGTCAGCACAGAGCCCCAAGCAGGGCTCGAACTCACAAACCACGAGATCATGGCCTGAGCTGAAGTCGGATGCTTAACCGACTGAGCCACCCAGGCGCCCTGTCTTTGATTGTTTTTACCACTTTTACTCAAACTGTTCTGGAGTGCTCTCAGTCTCCATCATCATCACCTCCATTGCCACTATCATCATCATCATCATCATCTCATCTTTACCACCCCAAAATATGCTTTTCCACTGAATCTAATCAGAATTTCTCTGTAAAAAATTGTGGGTGGAAATCACTTTTCCTTTAAGCTGGTGTATAGTTTCTAACCTTCCTCAAATGATTGGCATTAATTATAGATCGTCATTCTTGGGAGGATCCATTCTTTCAAATGGTCTGATTTGGCACTGAAGATTCTTTTTTGTTCCTCCACAAGTTGATGCTTTGTAATTTAAGATCCAGAAGACTGTATTGAATCTGGAAATAGCAGGCGGGCCCTTGTAAGCCCTTGTAATTCCTCCTAAATAAATTTATTTAATGTAGTTTCTTTCTTTTCCTTCCTTCCTTCCCTCCTTCCTTCCCTCTTTCCTTCCTTCCTTCTTGCCCTCCTGCCTTCCTTCCTTCATTCCTTGAAAACACTTCCTATACTGTTATTTATGATTAGGATTATACCTGAAGAAATTAGAGAAACTATCTAGAACAGAAAGTGAACTTTCTCTAGGTTTGCTTTATTTTTTAAGAAGTCTTGAGTACATGAAATTGTTGATGTTCTTCAGCAGGCAACTTTACAATGATATGTCACACATATGTCACACCTACGTTTTCACCACACTCCTGAACTGTGAGTTACAGTTACAACTGCCAAGAAAAAAGAGCACTTTAAATTTTAAGAACTGATTTTGTGTGTTTTCTGTTTTGCTGGCTGCCAGAGAGGAACTGCTAGTCCTTTTTTTATGCCAATGGAAACCAAAATAGATTGAGACTCATTTATACTGATTGTGCCAAAGGGGAATGATGTGAGATGCTGATATAAATGAAGTTGAAATGTTCTTTCTAGTTTTATTACTCCTTAGGAAAGGAATTTTCCTAAGAAAATATCAGAATCACATAACAATAATCATGTTGAATTAACTTTTTAAATTAAAAATTGAGTATTCCCTGTGTCCCTCAGCGATGCACAGGGGTAAATACTTGATGGAAAAATTTTAGCATAACTGTTCAAAGAAGTATGTAGAACATATTCAGTGGATAAAAAAAAAATGTGACCTCACTTTTTCTATTCAGTCAGTCATGCAGCCTACACCTAATTCTCTAGTTCAGCCATTCTATTAAGCAGTGCAGTCATGTCCAAAAAAGAAGAAAATATAAGCAAGGCGATTTGTCTTCTGAGGTAGTTTAGCCACTAGAATTTATCCCCTCCATTTTACAACACAATCCTGATAGATATTCAAATTTACTTTTATTTACATAATAGGGGATTAGACAAGCCCACATTTATATTCTCTTTCCATTTACAAATGCCCTATTTAGTCATCTATTATTGTCTAATAGTCTTCCATAAGGCAAGGACCCCATATATCATTACGATAAGATTTCAATACTGCCCGTCCTCTAACCTGTAAAGACTTAACATCCATGCACGGAAAACATGAGACTCATATTATTGTTGCAGGATTTTTTTCCCTCAATACCCGGGGTTCATGGTCTCACCACTTTGAAGACCGAGGAGGTGGACACAAAATGAGCAGCAGGCAAAAGTTTATTAGAGTAGAAGATCAGAAAGACAAATAGAATGAAAGCTCTCTTTACAGAGAAGAGGCATTCGAAAGTGAGTGTGATGGGGCGCCTGGGTGGCTCCGTCGGTTAAGCGTCCGACTTCAGCTCAGATCACGATCTCACGGTCAGTGGGTTCAAGCCCCGCATCGGGCTCTGTGCTGACAGCTCAGAGCCTGGAGCCTGCTTCGGATTCTGTGTCTCCTTCTCTCTGTGACCCTCCCCCGTTCATGCTCTGTCTCTCTCTGTCTCAAAAATAAATAAACGTTAAAAAAAAATTAAGAAAAAAAAAAGTGAGTGCGATGACTAATGCAAGGGTCCTTGTTTTGTAAGTTTCTGGTTAGCCCTTATTTCTCTTCCCCCTCCTTCCTTCTCAGGTCCTACCCTTATTGGTTTGATAACTCTAGGTTCTGGGTTGTCCATTCCTGATTGGTTTGATTCTGTTTCATGAGGGATGTTCTATGGCCCTATCATTCCTGTGGGTCATATGTTTTATTGTCTGCTACTTATTTTTAGCAGGTCTTTTGTCAAATTCCTGAAGGAAACCCGAGGGGGACTAGGTGGTGTGTGTTACATTCTCATGAGGAACCTTATGCCTGAGAGAGTTTGCTATGGTCAGATGCTCCCAGCATTGTTCCAAAATACCTGTTTTTCCCCACCCAGGGACCTCAGGTCCTATCCTTTTCCTCTCTGCCTAAAGAATCCTATCTTTTCCTATCATACTCTCTGTGTTGTAGTAAAACCAGAGATGCCTGATAAACCATTCCTTTCTGCTAGTGAATTATCTTTGAAAAATTTTAGACAAACAAATGGGCATGCACGCCGATATTGATTACAGACCCTTTTTATCCACCATTTCACTTTCTGAGGTGTCAGCTACCCCCCCGGTCAACCACACTCAGGAAGCAGACGATCCTTCTTCTGACTATGGTCAGAAGGTCAATAGTAGTCGAAGAGATGTCACAATGGCTGTGCCTTTCACCTCACTTCATCTCATTCTGTAGGCCTCGTGTCATCTCACATCATTACAAGAGAAGGGTGAGTACAGGGCAAAAAGATATTTTGAGAGAGAGAGAGAGAGAAACCACTTTCACATAACTTTTATTACAAGATCTATTATCTCAAATTTGTATGGAGTTAGATGTCACAATGATAAAATACTCTGTCTCTCGGGTTCACATATTCCTAACAAACCGCAGTAGATAATATGATCCTAGTGTTTTACAGCTACTCAGAACTAAGAATGTCAGAGAACTTGAAAAAGCAGATAAATAATGATAGAATTAAGATTCAGACACAATCAAGACCAAATCCAATATGACCTCCATGAACAAAGGAGTACTAATAAGAGAGTAATAAAGTAACAAAGTAATAAAAAGCACTATGAATTTTATCCTTTTTGAGAGAAAGAAGTTCCAATTATTCCTTTTTGGGAGGAAAGAGTAAGAATTGTTTTTTTAATGTAGGTAGATACATGTAATGATACATAATTATTATGAGGTGCTAAGTTTTATTCAGTTCAAAAAATTTCTTTTATATAATTATCTACTGGTAATAGTTTCTAAAAGTTCTTTTCTTGAAAAATAAAAGAAATTGATATGGCCAAGGTATTTTTCTATCTGGACCTGCATGTTTCACTTTATTCCTTTTCCAAATTAGCTTTGAAATTTAATGATAATAAAATTCACTGAGTAACAAAATCTCATCTTAAATGCTGCTGTCAGATGAAACTTAAGACAAAATATTAAACATAGAAAGAAATTTTTAAATATTCAATACTAAATATTTAAACATAATTCTGTAACATTTGGATATTGTAATTCCTTTAGTGTTTCTCTAAGATGTAATAAAACTTTCCCAGTTAATGGGGTGCCTGGGTGGCTCAGTCAGTTGAGTGTCCGACTTCGGCTCAGGTCATGATCTCACTGTCAGTGAGTTCAAGCCCTGCATCAGGCTCTGTGCTGACAGCTCAGAGCCTGGAGCCTGTTTCAGATTGTGGTTCCCTCTCTCTCTGCCCCTCTCCCACTCATGCTGAGTCTGTCTCTCTCTCTCTCTCTGTCAAAAGTAAATAAACATTAAAAAAATTTTTTTGAAAACCTTTCCCAGTTAAAATTGTGATTATGCACAATAATGATCAATCACTTAAAAAATGACATTTAACAAAAGTATATTTTATTTTTCTACACTGAATTAAATAATAACATTCAGGAAATTAACAATGTTCAGAGAATATTTTATTCTGGGCTTTGAATTTATTCCTTTTTTTCTTTCATTTCTCTATAGTATATCCTGCTAGCTGAATAAGTAATTTGCTATTTGTTATTGTTTTTCTTGATGGGTTAAATACCTTAGCCAGTTATAATTATCTGCATATTTTTTAAATGTTTATTGATTCATTTTGAGAGAGAGAGAGAGAGAGAGAGAGAGAGCCTGATCAGCAAGCTGAGGAGGGACAGAGAGAGAGGGAGAGAGAGGACCCCAAAGAGGCTCCATGTTGTCAGATTGGTGTCAGATGCGGGGCTCAATTTCACAAACTGTGAGATCATGACCTGAGCTGAAATCAAGAGGCAGACCCTTAACCAACTGAGCGTCCCAGGTGCCCCAATTATCTGCATATTTAAATCAGGTACATTTCTATCTTAAAGCTAATTTTTAAAAAATGTTTATTTATTTTTGACACAATGCGAGAGACAGAGTGCAAGCAGCAGATGGGGCAGACAGAGGGAGACACAGAATCCAAGGCAGTCTCCAGGCTCTGAGCTGTCAGCACAGAGCCCGACGCAAGGCTCGAACTCATGAACCGTGAGATCATGACCTGAGCTGAAATCAGATGCTTAACTGACTGAGCCACTCAAATGCTCCATTAAAGCTAATTTTTAAAGAGTCCTTAGTAGTACTTAACTTGTCTTCCTATTTTATCTAGAACAGCCCTATACAGTTTAAACACAACATAAGTGACACATGTAATTTTTAATTTTCTCATAGCCACATTAAGAAAGTTAAAAGAATTAAGAAAATCCATCCACTAAGATATTTGCATGAACCAATATATTCAAGATATCATTATTTAAACATGTAATCGATATAAAAACTATAAATAGGATATTGTACTTTCTATACTGTATATGAAATGTATTGTGAATTTACACCTTAATTTAAATTAGCTACATGTCAAGGGCTCGGTATTCATATGTGACTAGTGGATATCACATTGGACAGTGTTGTTCTTGAAAGCAGAATGTGTCTTTAAATTACTCCAAATAAGTGCATAGAAATTGCTTAATTAAACTAAGTGTTCAAGTATGCTCACTTTCTCTAAATGTTAACATTGTTTTTAATTTTTATAATGGAAAATTTCCCCACTAATTGAAAAGTAGATTCAATAATGTAATAGATCTCTTGGGTGCATCACTCAGCTGCCAGAATGATCCACTTATGGTGGTGTTTCTTCTCAACTCATGTATCATCTATATCTCCACCCACTCTTACCTTTATTTTTATGATAAAGCAAATTAGATACATCATAGCATTTTATTCATATGGTTAAGTATGTATCTTTTCTTTCTTTCTTTCTTTTTTTATATATTTTTATTTATTTTTTTTTATTTTAGAGAGAGAGAGAGAGAGAGAACAAACGAGTGGAAGAAGGGGAGGGGCAGAGGGGAGGGAAAGAATCCCAAGCATTCTCCACACCCATCAGGGAAAGGATGCAGGCTGGATTCCCAGGACCTTGGGATCATGACCTGAGCAGAAATCAAGAGTGGAATGTTCAACAGACTGAGCCACCCAGGTGCCAGGTTAAGTACGTATCTTTAAAAGGTAAGCCTTTTAAAAAATATAACCACAGTATCTTTAATACACCTAAAATATGTGCAAATACTTTTAACATTCAGTGTCAGTATTCGAATTCCAATCATTCTATAAGTGGCACAATTTTTTAACAGTTCATTAAAATATATGTAAGTTGCTATTTTTTTAAGTTTCTTTTCCTCTACAGACTTTCATTCTTTCTCTTCTTTCTCTCTCCTCCTTCCCCCCTTTCTCTCCTTTTCATTCATTTGCTGATTCAACTGTTCTTGCGTTTTGTGTTATTTCCATTTTGTTTTGTTTTTAAAGTTTTTGCTCTGAAGGATTTCCCACATTCTGAATTTTGCTGACTATATTGCGGTGAAGTAATGAAATGCTTCCTCTGTTCATGGTATGCCCTATGTATTGGTAGATGAAATCCAGATTCAGGTTTGATTTTTTTAACAAGATTATTTTATAACATACGTATACATTGTTTTTTGTGTGTGTTTTGTTCTGTTTTGTTTTCAACAGAAGATGTAGCAGGATTCTCCCAGAGAGAGTCTTGACACGGAAGCTTTTATATCCAGGAAGCAACTTTATTCGTTCTGGAAGCACTGAGTCCCGAAAGCCATGTGGCATAGTTTTTTCTACATTTTCTATTTATTTGTCTCCCATATGTGGTAACACACACAAATACGTAGTCTGATAAAGCAGTCTCACTTTACAAGATCTTGAGGGATGTTGTCATATAGGCACATTGCCAGGTTACCTTGAAGTTACCTCTTTTTTTTTTTTTTTTTTTTCACTCTCTCCATAAGGAGGAGACCCTACCGCAAGGACACGAATTTTTCATCAGGCGACACACATGGTCTGGTCATCTTTTTTTTTACGATGCTAGCAACTATTGGTGATTGGTGATTAATGCATAAAATCATTACTTCACTGAAGATTGAAAAAAAAAATCCTTGCCCAATTGTTCATTCTTCAGGTATTATCTGGAAAATTTCTGTGAAAAAAAAAAAAAGTTTCCCATCATTTGCTGTTTGATTACCCAGTAGCAAATACAATTTTTAAGAGAAAGGCTGAAATACTTAAAAAAAAATTAGCAGTTAATAACACAGTTTTTCCTCAAGTTTCAAAAATGAATTTTTAAAAAAATTAACTAATTCATAGGTCTAAATACATTTTATTTTTGTTTTGTTTTGTTTTGTTTTGTTTTGTTATTTTTGTGATGTCAAGCATGAGCTACATTTGGCCAGTGGACATTGCTTCCCTTAGGTTGCTGACTTTTTTTTGAAATAATACTAACATTTTTCCAGAGCTTCCTTGCTATCTGATATTAGGATGTGGGGACTCATCTTGTTTATTATATTATCCATAGCTAGAATAAGACATTTCTCCTCCATATCCTGACTCACCTTTTGTGGAAAGGCTATCTGGGTACTACCTAGATACGCTATCACTAGGGGATAAGCCATTGTTTCTAGGTCTTCTTAGTAAAGTGCTAGAAAATTTTTGTTATTGTTTGCTGCTTTTCAAGATAAAGTACATAGTGAGTTCATGGTAATATTTATTTAAAATGCCAGATGATAGGAATTTCACTTAATCTATTTACCTTATATTTGTATCTCCTTTACTTATGATGGGAAGGTCATTCTTATAGGACCTCAGGAGTGATTAGAAATAAAATATTATATAATTACTCAATTTGTATACTTCACAATACATACGGCTATCTCAGAATGGAAATATTAATCCTACTTTAAGCAATATGATTTTTGAAAAAAATTAATATTTTTATAACACTTATTTGGGTTCTGCTACAAATTTAGTCACATTACTGTGTTTGAAATTCATTTGGCATAATTCCCACCCGTGTGGATATGACCAACTTTGTGCATATTTATATGCATTTGTTACATTTTACTGTTTGTATTATTTGGGATTTTTAATTTAATTTTGTTTAATAGTCATATGAAATATTTGCGTGGCTCCAAAGCAAAATGTACAAAACAAGGGTTATTTAAAGGATCTTATTTTTTACAGAAGTCCCCTTTATTTTATTTTTCATTATAGAAAAACTTTATTTTTTTATTTTACTGTATTTTTTATGCTTTGCTTATTATAAGCAGATATTTTTGTATACACCACCTTTCTGAGATAAACTGAACCATACTATAAATCACCTCTATATAATAATATATAGACATGAAATGTCTTTTTTTTATTTCTTTTTAACATTTATTTATTATTGAAAGACAGAGAGAGATAGAGCATGAGAATGGGAGGGGCAGAGAGAAGAGGAGACACAAAATCCGAAGGAGGCTCCAGGCTCTGAGCTGTTAGCATGGAGCCCGACGCGGGGCTCGAACTCACGAACTGTGAGATCATGACCTGAGCCGAAGTCAGACGCTTAACCGACTGAGCCACCCAGGCGCCCCTGGACATGAAATGTTTTGACTTTAATTCAGAAATTCTGTAACCTAAAAAACCTTTTTACATAAAATGGAAGAGTAAGATTATTTTTCATATTTTGTAATGTCATATTTGTATTTCATATTTTATATTATCATATTTGTATTTCATATTTTGTATTGTAAACTTTCTGAGGTAAGAACATATATCCAAAAGGTGAAAACTTTATTGTCTCCTTATGAAGGGAAGGCTACATGGCTTTTATATATCATAGACTTTTTATTGGGATACATAGTTGAACCCAGGGCAGTCTTTCAGAGAAGGGGCAAAGATGTGATAGAGTAGCCTGTCAGGGTGGAAAAAATGGCCATTGTATCTGGTTCATTTTGGAAACTGGAGGGTGGTTTCTAAAAACCTCTTATTTCTTTTGAGTTTGAGAATACACCTTCTCCAGCAGGCAGTGAAATTGGCCCTCAGCAAGATGAACCCATCTTCTATAAGTATCTTGTATTCAATTAAGCTTTGCTTTTTAAAATAGCATTTATTAATATGTCTCATTTAATGGATGATAGATCCAAGTGAGAACATTTCGCTTTAAGTAATGTAAACCAATTCAAAATTGCCATTAAGTTGTGAATTTGAATTGCTCTAGTCATGGCTAATTACCAAAGAACTAGTTTTAAATTCTTTCCATTCGTCTTCTCTCTTAAATTTACAAAAGAGAAAAGATGTTGATGGCTGAGGTGGAGTGTCATTTGCTCCAATCAGAGAATTTTGTCAGGTGTTTATACTTACCCTCTCCAAAGAAAATTTACATGTCCAAAATGCCTGGAAACAAACCTGCTAGAAATCATCAACCTCACATTGCACATTTGGGAATTTTAAGTGTGTTTACTTTATCCAAAAATGATATTACACACACACACACACACACACACACACACACACACAGAGCTAGAATTCCTGTAAGAACTCATTATGAGAAGGTCAGAAATGGATTGATTCCATGTATGTACGCATGTATGTATATTTATATATATTGCATAAATTTAAACATCAACTACCATGTCAATTAGACTACATATTTTAAAAGTAAGCACCTAGGAAATCAGTTCTCTCTCCAAAATAAAATATTCTTTTATTTTTATTTTAACGGTCAAGAATATGAACAAGGACTTATCAGTTAAAAATAAAGGAAAACACCCACCCATAGCCTAGAGTGTTGCATGCATGTGATAAGAGAATATGTGAGCAAAGGTCACTACAGTGTGAGAGAGTAAAATGTTCTGATAGAGAGATTTAAGGCATAAGAAATGCAACTTTTCTTTAAGTATAGATAATATTGACCTCATATCCTCCAGTTACAGAGAGATACAATTCATTTAGTAAGCCATCTTCACAAAAGATTGGCGTATTGAGACAGGGACCAAAGGATAGCATAGATAATGATGATGAAGCATGTTTTGAAAAATCCCATGAGCTTATATGGCTTTTGAGATAAGCTGCTTTTCCAACTTCTTGGTTTTTGGGAATCCAACCACAGGAACGAAGTTCAAGCAGTTAGGAGCTGGTTACAAAAGCCGAGCAATGATTAGCTGAAAGTGTATGCATCGGGTAAGCAGTTGCATGTTGAACAGAGTCTCTGTATCTAACTTTATTGCAAAAATATTTACCAATCCCCTCCATATTATAATTGTTAAATTATATGTCACTCTTCCATTATCATGGATAATTCAGAGCTGAAATCTAATTCATTTCGTTTTTCAAATGCACCAGCAAATGATTAATTAAAGATTTTATGATATACAGGAAAAAAAAATACCTAGAGGCTTAAAGATAATCATAACAAAAGAGATCCACTGAAATTGACGGAAAATGCATGAGTCAAATATCTTATTCCTTTCCATTCCCTGTTACACATTGTCCTTCTAGCAATTAAGCTCCTTTTCATTCAGCTCTCGCCGATATTGAATTCTAAATATTGAAGAAACCACATTCATTGAAAAATGCAACACTTTCATTTTGGGATAAAAGATTTAGTTTATAAGAGATGAAACTTTAATCTGAATTTCTCTTTTAAGGGTATTGCATTCCATTATCTGAAAGCCCTACATATAAATGGGGGATGATAGATTATTTTTTCCATACTCAGGATGTTTAGAGATCTTTTCAAAAAATGTTAATTTACTTTTTAGATATGGAGATTTGATTTTTGAACTGTTGGATTGTTGGATTGTTATTTTAGGGCTGAAAATTGTTTATCAGTCAACCTAATTTTCCATTGCTCACCTTTAAATGAGCCCTCTCCTTTCTTAGCCATTATTTCAGATGTGTGGTAGGTGGCTGAATTCCTATTTGTAGCAACGTTACTATGCCTCACCCCAGGAACACAGAGGCATTGACAATTGTCTTCACTGTCTCAGCTCCTACTCTTGTCTACTAAAGTCAATAGGAAATGCATGGATTTTACTGGTGACCCAATCCAGCTTACCAACACTGTCTTAAAAGTTCCAAGATCAGTGGAAAATGTAGTTTCTAATCAAACCACTCCATAAAACCTGTGTTCGTATAAAGCTGAATTAAGAAATTATATAAACTACAGCCCTAATTTTTAATTTACTGTTAGTACAGAAGGATGGGTATCATTATTTTCACTTTACAAATAAGGTGACTCAAGCCCAAGAATAGTTACAAGTCATGCTCAAAAAGAACCAGCTTGGTGAGACTGAAGCAAAGATTTAACCTACAAACTCTGGCTCCAAATCCAGGGTTTCTATACACAGTCTCCATGCATATGTGTGGACCAGGCTTAGTAAAAAGTGAATGTCTTGAAAGATATATAGATGCTTAATTTCTCATTCCATGTTTACCTCCTAGTGTTGAGCATCTCGGGATTAACTTTGGTCCACTTTTTCCTTGTCTGTTAATATCCATTCCCCAGGCATTTCACCCCTCCCCTCTCAATGATAGCAACAATGGTTTTAAAATCATGGAATAAACAAATCTGTACTTCAATCCTGTCTTCTCATCTGTTGTTTTGTTTTGTTTTGTTGTTTTGTTTTAATCTCAAGTGTCCAACTTTATCACGTGTCTTTTCATAAATGTCCTACTAATGTCTCCAGAGTAAGTGCTCAATTTTTGCCTTTCTTCATAATTTCTCTGCAATGCCAGTAGTTTTGCATTGCCATTTAACTTTTGTTAAAAGTTTGATTGTCCTTTACCCTGAATAACCCATATACGATAGTTTTTTGGTCCAAAGGCATTATTATCTCTTCTCACCATTGTCATCTTATGCCAGCACTTGGGGAAACATGAACTAGAGACATTTACCACAGAGCGATAAAAATGCACATGTAAAAAGTAACTTTAAAAAATAACTTCATGGGGCGCCTGAGTGGCTCAGTCGGTTAAGTGTCCGACTTCAGCTCAGGTCACAATCTCGCAGTTTGTGAGTTCGAGCCCCGCGTCAGGCTCTGGGCTGATGGCTCAGAGCCTGGAGCCTGCTTCCGATTCTGTGTCTCCCTCTCTCTCTGCCCCTCCCCCGTTCATGCTCTGTCTCTCTCTGTCCCAAAAATAAATAAACGTTAAAAAAAAAAAATTAAAAAAAAAAATAATAACTTCAATATTTCCATCCAAAATTTACATCAAAAAATGTCATGAAATAATTGTACTACAAAATTAAATATATATATGTATATATATACATATACATATATATATTTAACTGAACATATTGCTGAAGCAATTATGCTTATTAAGAGGTCTCTTACTCTAAGATATTATCTCTAGATCATCCAGATTCCTCACTCAGATGGCTCAGTCACATATGGCTCACCTTCAGAAGCAACGTGAACTCCTAAGGCTGTTTGTAAAACAGTTACTCCTTTTAAACAAAAAACAAGGAGGAGAAAAGAGTTTTAGCAGCATATTGAATTTCTGGTAACCTCACAATTTTCATCTCTCATTTTGTAGATTTTACTCCTTTAATTATAATCATTTCTTACCACCATCACAGCCATCTTCCTATGATTTATGCAATCAATCTTGCAAAATCTCCATTGGTCACCACACCCACCAGTCCTTCCACCCAGCCTCCTGTTGTACCTCTAAGTTATATCTAATTTCCCTGAATGTTCTTATCTCAGACAGAAAACTTCCTCGGGTTCATGCTGTATACATTCTTCTATTTTACTTACGTTATTATTATTTTCTTAATTTGCTTTCAAGTTTTCTTGTTCACCATATACTAATTCTCTTAGCCATTTCTTCTTGGTTGCATGATTGACAAATGAATGGCAACTCCTTCCAGTAGAGGCTAAAAAGGTGGTTAATCTCTTTTATAAATCTATCACTTATAATGAAGGGTCACACGGAAACTTGCTTGACGAGATTATCTCTCCTTAAGTGTTATTGCCAATAACCCATTTTGCTAAGATATTGATATTGAACACACTTTTTCTGTTTTCCATTGTTCTCTTTTTCTGTAGGACAATGTTATGTAGCAAACCAAGAATTGGACTCAGAGTCATGAAAATTGAGTTTTAATCTCAGTTCTGCCACTGAATAAATTTTTTGTCTACTCTTAGGCAAAGTCATTAAAACACTTTGGGCTTTAGTTTTCTCAGTCATGAAAAAATAATGTAGAGTTGGTAATATTTAATTTTTCTTCCAGTTTTAAAACACATTGAAATATTTTCATATATCATATTATGTCAGAGCTACAGTAAATCTGTCAAAAGCAGAAACAAATTCCTTTCTTCTTTCCCTGGTCATGTGTAGTGCATGAGACAAGATAAAACTTCTTGTGCTCATGAAATATTTAGTAATTAAAAAAATAAAGGAAAATAAGTCTTGCTATTTGCTACAGATTATTTAGCTATTTAATTATTTTCAAAATCTGAATAATGTGCAGAAATACATATCACTAGATTCAGTTTGACCTAAGTAGACTAATGCTTGGACAAGTTATCAATATAAAAATACTGGAAACGATATTAGTTTCTAGAAATTAAGTAAATATTTTTGATAATATACTTATTCAGTACTTTTAGTACTAGCTAACAGCCTATGTTCATTATATATTTGATTACTTGTATATTTAAAGAAAATCTAGGGGCGCCTGGGTGGCGCAGTCGGTTAAGCGTCCGACTTCAGCCAGGTCACGATCTCGCGGTCCGTGAGTTCGAGCCCCGCGTCAGGCTCTGGGCTGATGGCTCGGAGCCTGGAGCCTGTTTCCGATTCTGTGTCTCCCTCTCTCTCTGCCCCTCCCCCGTTCATGCTCTGTCTCTCTCTGTCCCAAAAATAAATAAAAAACGTTGAAAAAAAAAAATTAAAGAAAATCTGAGGGCGCCTGGGTCATTCTGTTGGTTAAGCATCCAGCTTCAGCTCGGGTCATGATCTCACAGTTCCCGAGCTCGAGCCCCCCCACTGGGGTTCTGTCTCCCTCTTTCTCTGCCCCTCCCTTGCTTGCATAAAATATATTCTCTCTCAAAAATAAATAAACATTAATTTGTTAATAAAATATATTTTTTATTTGATTCATAGATTTTTATTTTATTTATTTATTTATTTATTTATTTATCTATTTTTTGCCAGACATGTAGTACCTGCACAAACAATATAAACAGATTTTTCCCAACCTGGCAAAAAAGTTTCACCAAATATCAGAATTA
Organism: Panthera uncia; assembly: GCF_023721935.1. Lineage (NCBI taxonomy): Eukaryota > Metazoa > Chordata > Mammalia > Carnivora > Felidae > Panthera > Panthera uncia. Next base: position 21,926,128 of record NC_064810.1, read on the forward strand.
TCAGCATATCAGAATATCAGAATTTTAAAGACTTCATGCTACAATAGTAATTTCTAAGAATGATCACATTTATCCATCTGGGTTTTTTTGTGTGTTAGTTTGTTTCTCAAATGTTCAAAGAAATTTACACAAAGTATTATGTGTAAATTTAAACTGTGTTACTGAGAGACAAAATAAATCTGTAGGCTTCCTTATTCTATGTTCATATATTTGCAGGTTCTACTACCAATTTTTGAAAATACATTTAGATTTGAATATATTTTTATACTTTTAACCAATCCTTCCCCAAAATGTTATTTAGTAAATTCAAAACAAACAAGTAAATAAATAAAGACTTCTAAGATTCAGTTTTGTGAAGATGGTATTTATCTCATGTCCTGAAAGACTGCACTTTGCAATAAACCTGAATTTAAGAAAAAACGATATTTTCCTTGTATGCTACCAGAGACCCAGGCATTCTTGTTAAACATCATATTTAAATTTCCTTTATGGACCCACACTAAATTACAATGTGAGTGTGTATAATAAGATCTTTCCCACTCTCGTAAAATATAAAGACTCAGTTAACGTGCTATCAACGTATATTTCCAAAAAGTTAAAAATGTGATTTCCATCCAGGTATAGATTTAACGCATATCAAAGATTTATAAACTTATAAATGAGGGAGCCAGCAAGATCGTAAAGCTGCTTACAAGAGCACTTGAGAAACTGATTCCGTCTAGACAAAAATAAATAAATAAGTAAACCGATAGTATTGCTAGTTTAGACACAAAATTGGTTAATGTGTGTCTTAGAGCGCAATTAAACCATATCTTTTGAATTACTTTTTCTTACAGACAGAAGTATATGTCTCAATGTGTAATCTTATAGCCTCAATCTAAATAGTAACACCAAACAAGTTCTATTCTTCTACAGCTGGAGTCCCTAAAAGGCTGTTCTCAGTAACTCTTTGTGATATCAAAAGTTATTGAAAACTTACACAGAGAAAAACTTTCAAGATACTAATGGGTTTTGGGGCGCCTGGGTGGCTCAGTCGGTTGAGCATCCGACTTCGGCTCAGGTCATGATCTCACGGTCCATGAGTTTGAGCCCCGCTTCGGGCTCTGTGCTGATGGCTCAGAGCCTGGAGCCTGCTTCGGATTCTGTGTCTCCCTCTCTCTCTGACCCTCCCCCGTTCATGCTCTGTCTCTCTCTGTCTCAAAAAACTAAATAAATATTAAAAAAAAAAAAAGATACTAATGGGTTTTGTTCTTGCAGCTTATAGCTGCTGAAATTTAACATATTAGAAATTAAACCTAACAAATCCTTAGACATGTTTAATATTTCATTTAAAAACAGTAAATCCATTGAACATTAACATAAATAACATACAGTATCCTGAAAAATAAAGATATTTCCATAAAAAAAGGAAAACCTGGTGGCAAGTGTAACATTATGTTATATCTATTTGCAAATCTTTTCAATATTAGGAATAAAGCTGCAGGGTTTTTATTTCTGCTTCTGCATTCCATAGGATGTAATATATTATTTACCTTGAAATATATGAAGAAAAATCAGTCTCACACCACTATGAAGTAGGAAAGGTAAGTAGGAAACAGAGACGTTTGAAAGGATTTTGGAGAGGGCTTGGGACCTCCAAACTATACTTTGAGAATCAAATAGTTCTTAGACAGACCTGTTGAAACAAACCCAATTATAACACTAAAAGAACATTATAGCAAATATTCCATTTTTCCTTGTTTCCAGATTTTAGATAATATTTAACACTCTATCCTTTTGACAAATCATATTGTTCTGCCATCTTCAATCAATTTCTTTTATTTTATAGACACGTTTTATTAAAACATTAGTCACATAAGAAAGAAAGGAAGACAGGAAGAGAAGCAAAGAAGAAAACTCATAATATGTAGCAGTGTAAAGCTATGAAGAAATAAAACTACTAGTTTCAAGAGCTATTTCTTCCCATTCTTGAACAGGAAAATGGTGGTGATTCCCGTTTCCACACAAGCATTATACCCAGTTTAAAGGAATCTGTCAGAATCTAAGGAATGAATAAAAATTATATTTGATTTGATCTTTCAAGTAATCTATGTACAAAATTTGTGGACTAGAATAAAAGCAAAATGCTCCAACTACAATGAAGATGAAGAAGGTCCTTATTCAAACTGAGCTTCCGATGCCCTCTCACAGTTCTATTCAGTACTGACTGGGTTCAGCATCACATTAGTCGCAGGAAAACTGTCGTGGGAAATAAATGACCTTGTGTGCCCTCTTTCATACAGTGAATAAGATTTGCAATATTCACTGCCATCAAGGAAGCAGAGTAATAACCACGAGTGAGTCCTGAGAGGCCAATACTAACAGGTGGCACAATGGGTGATGCAGAACCATGAGTAGTGATGTAACCAGCATAAAATATTATGTCAAGAAACCGTGAGGAAACATTCATTTAGTTTTAATACAAAGCCGTGGCTTTGTGCTGTCCTTTTTCGATGTGGATGACGTGGAATTAGCCAACAACGCTACAAATGACAAACACACACACACACACACACATACACACACATGCACAGACACACACGTGCATGCGCATGCCTATATACACATATACACATTTCGATAGTCCCCATACAGCATAGGAAGAAATGTACCTGAACACCGGGAGCATTTTCACAGGCCCTGACTGAATAATAAACAAGTATGCCCGTGCCTCTTCCCATTCATTATTTTAAAACTTAATTGACGAATTACAATAATTCACATTGGCCATATATAAATAAGGCCCAGCAAATATTTGCCTGGCCCTATGTCTTCTCTATGTGATCTTGACCTAGTCACAGGTCTGGTCTTCTACTCTTAACAGCCAGTTGCCTCCATAAGGTTAAATATTAAGACAGCAGGTTCATGAGAAAACTATCTATAGCCATCAAGTTGAATTTACTAATTAAAAAAACATGTCAAATCAATTGTACTATTCCGGGACATTTCTCACCAGAAAGGTGAGGTTGCATATAACATTATTGTTTATTTAGGTAACTTCCTGAATATCTCTTTATCCAAATACCAGAGTAATAGTCCTCTTCTCAGAACGATTGATTGTTGAATTTTAAAAAATTATTTCAGAACTCTTGACTTATTCTGAGCACTATTACGTCACAAAATTTGATTGGGAGTCTAATTTTTAAAATCCACTTTAAATCAATCTGAAATTCTTATAAATATCCTGGCTTTGACCCCTCCTCACTGTATGGTATCAAGATTACAAAGTGTAGGAAGCAATACATTTGGGGTGACTCTAGCGGCGTCTTTGGGAAGTTGACTGTTGACCTACACGCACAGTTAAAGTCCTTAAACAAATATGCGAACGAATAGAGTAGTAAATATTTATCCTCTTGGAAATAAGACAATTTTAATAAATATAAAATTATTTTATTTTCTTAATTTATTTTTTAAATGTTTTTTTAATTTATTTTTGAGAGGAGGGGTAGGAGCAGAGAGAGAATCCTAAGCAGGCTCCGTGCTGTCACAGCCCACCATGAGGCTTGATCCCATGAGCCGCGAGATCATGACCTAAGTCAAAATCAAGATTCAGACGCTTAACCAGCTGAGCCACCCAGGCACCCCCTATAACAATGATATATATTAAACTGTATTTTACAGTATTTATTAGTTACTTACTACCGTAAGTGACCTAATAAAGGGTTTTGCATTTTAAAGACAACGTTTATAAGACAGAAGTGTCTTATGCACATTCTAGTTTCATACCTATATGTAAAAATAATACTGTTACAAGGCGAGAACTACTCTAAAAAAATTGACTGCCAAATGACGGAAAAACAATTCCAGACAAATCGTGTATATTAAGGTTTATTTAAACCTCTTTATTGCATAATAAGAAAAAAACAGGCCCTTTATTATGCATACCAAATAGTTTCAAATACTTATCTCTCTTCTTTGAAGCTATTTTAAGGATTGATTACTAAAGTTCATCTTTCCATTTTAATATCATGTTAATCAACATCTTAAAATGTAAAGCATTCAAAATATCACTTCTTCAATACTAATTTTTCCTCCAGTAGATATTCTAATCTAAAACAAATTTTAGTATTCCTATCTCATAGATTGACATGGTTTAGTCTGTCAAATAAATGTATGTGAAATGTCAAGTCTCACTTTGCCCACAGAAAGCTCTGTAGCACTCCATGATTTTTAGCTTCGGGTTTTGGCAATCAGTATGGATGTAAGGGGGATGAGACTCATTCTGTGCCCTAAAGTAATGTATACTCCGATGAAACTCCAGGAAAGTACAGAGGGAATTGCAATATAACTGGCTAAATATGAAGATTAAAAAGAATAGTTGGAACTAGAAGAGGAACAAGCGAGCCTTGGAGGTAGAATTCTCACTAAGGACTACTGAGAAAACTAGATGTGATTTGAATATTTTGTATCATATGGAAGTTTATGTAGTTGACAATTAGGGTTTGACTGCCCAACAATGAGGGAAAACCCCCCATTTATAATCAGCAGAACACTGTGATATATGTAACTAAACCATCAAAATATATCTTTAACAATTTTTACTCCTTTAATGTTTTATTTCCTTTTGATTATTTTGTATTCTTATTTTTGTAATTACTGTGACTCACTTTGTTTTCAAATATGTATTTAAATATCTCAGAAGTATACTTTGCCATTATCGAAATTTCCCTTTTAAGAAAATGAGTATTTAAATATTTTTTCAGATGTAGATTTACCTTATTGCTTCAGTCCTCACCCTTTCCGACATGTACAATTAAATCACTTTCCAAATACATATTACTAGGCAATGTAATTTCTTTTGCTTTTGAATGTAAAAACTTTTCCTTCCTTTTCTAATCTCAAAATTGATAATTGGAAATGTGGGAAAATTTTGATTTGCACTCATAGCATTAAAGTGTTATAACTGGTGTGGTATCTCCTGTTTCTGGATGGTGCTCGATTCCCTTAGTTTTTCCACACAGAAGATTTCCAGGAAACAACAAAATATGTGCTTCAGGACATATGCTTTCATTAAAGATTTCTTTAAAGAGTGTGCTTTTGTTTCTTTAAATCTTGGCTTTACTGGGGGAAGTCCCATCAACTCAAGATTGATTTCAAAAAAACTGAAAGTATCAGCCTCTATTGGAGTCAAGATTCAGATACATAGCACTGGTTTGCCAATCAGATGAACTCAAGAGAGACTTAAATTTGGAAGGGACTACAGTTGAACAGCATGGGTTTGAACTCTGGTCCACTTATATGTGATTTTTTTTTTGATAAATATAGTAAAGTATTATTGTATTTTCTCTTCCTTGAGATTTTCTTAATAACATTTTATTTTCTTCAGTTTACTTTCTTATACGGATACACATCAGATACAAAATATGTATTAACTGACTTTTATTGGTAAGGCTTTGGTGAATAGTAGGCTGTTTCTAATTAAATTTGGAGGGTTCAAGTGTTGTATATGCGGCTTTTCAATTGCACTGCGGTCAGCGCCCCTAAACTCCACTATGTTCCAGGGTCAACTGTCATTGGAAAAAGCAAACACACGCCCAACTCTCAGAAGTGGTAGTGATTGTAGGCTTGAGTCCTTTCTTTCTTTCTTTCTTTTTTTAATGTTCATTTATTTTTGAGAGAGAGAGAGACAGAGTGCAAGCAGGGGAGGGGCAGACACACACACACACACACACACACACACACACACACACACAGAATCTGAAGCAGGCTCCAGGCTCCGACTTAGCACAGAGCCTGATGCGGGGCTGGAACTCATGGATGGTGAGATCATGACCTGAGCGGAAGTCAGACGCTTAACCAGCTGAGCCACCCAGGTGCCCCATGAGTCCTTTCTTATATCAGTTTCTGTGGCTATGGAAGCTTCAGGCTGTTAGCCTGAGGTGGTTTAAAGATACTTGTTGGGTGGGCCCTCTCACGTGCCAGTTTGCTTCATCAAAGAACAAATTGGGGAGGCAATTGGAAGAGTGTGCTAGCAATACAGATGTTACAGTCTTTTCTAAAACATCTGGGAAGTGACATCTCCTCAACTTTGCTATGTACTCATTGTTAGAAGCAAATGACTAAAGGATACTACTCAAGACTGAATATGAGGAACAGAGACGATTGTTCGTTCTCTTGAAGTCTGCCAAAACACAATTAGACTTTAACCAACTTACAGATGACCTTTCTTAGGCTTAGTCAAAAAAAATAGCTTAAAAATAAGTTTTTATGTTGAAAACCATGGAAGGTATTGACATATAGGTAAAGCAATTGCATTTGTTAAGGAATTCATTTGGGGGAAGATTTGAGTTTCAACTATTTGTGTGGATTGTATAATTAGAAATTAACAACCTAAGAGCTCTAACATGAAATAATAATAAAAAAAAAACTGTAGTAGAGGGGAAAAAAATAGTGAATGAAGACAGATTTGGAAGCTTCAGAAGACATCCACAAACTTACTCTCTTTAATTACTGCTTCAACACAGATATAAAGACATTTCTATTCAATTGTGAACTTTGCAAATAATATTCGACTAAAAATAGTTTGTGTTATAAAATGAGACCAAAAGAAGAAATCTTAGATAACAAAAAGGAAAACACTATAGCATGGTGAAGGATTTGATCACAACTAGGGAAAATTTTAAAACTACTTTTTATTTGACTGACAAATGTGTTTTTCCCCCCACATTTGTGGTAAGCCTATGACATAGGCAGCTTAGATTTTTGACTCCCCAAAAGATTATCAGAATAACCTGTTCATCAACCAAAGCTGAGTTTACAACCTGCTGTATTAAGGGCAAGTATCAATTTGACAGGGTTTGAGTACTGCCTGGGAAAAGGAAAAATAGCGACAGATAGTAGTGTCATCAGTTAAAGGAGACATTTTTACCAAGAATAAAAATGTGCAAATCTTATTATATAATTAGAGAATTGTTGAAACACGTTCTCTTTCCCAGGGAAAAAAAATGAACTCAGAATTTGGGAAATGGATGATAGGAAATTAGAACTCAACCCCATTTAAATCATCAGTCTCCATTACTTTTAGAGAGACCTCAGAGAAGCAAGTCACTTCCGAAACAGGAGTATTGAACAGCAGTGGTAAAGGAACTCCGTTCCATCTTCCCAGGACTTCTAGGACTGTTGGCTATAGGTCCCCAGAAGATCATCAGAGCCGATCACTCAAAGTTGAGTTTGTTGTCTGCTCCTATAAGGCATCAGTTTGATGCATCTTAGTGGTGCGGCCATGGGTCAAATAATACTAGGTGTTCACTGTCTGGGAGTAAGATTTTAAGGTAGACCTATCAATGTGGACATTGAAGTGAGCAAATTTTATGAAATAATTGTTTTTTTAGGATTAATGGGCACAGTGAGTCTTGAAAGTGAGTGTGAACAAAGGTTTGTTCCAAAATTTAATGGTTTGAACAAGTTATTGTTCAAAGGGGGCTTTTGACCCAGATAAGCTAATTGCTGTCCTGAGATGGGAATTACTTGAGTAGGTTGTCTTCAGATAAATTGATTTCTGAGAAGTTCCAGAAGCAAACAATGAAATGATTTACTGACTTACAGAATTGTCTTCCAGGGAAAGAATTTCCTGGAACAAATAGCAGGACGTAGGCAGCTTTAATTCTCAGTTTTAACAGATATGCTGTGTCTTCAGGCAGTATTAGTTCTCAGTATTGTTATTTTCCATACTTGTAAACAGGGAAAATTAAGCTTATAAGAGGTTTAGTAAGTTTCCATCAAGTATTCTGGAATAAGAGCCAAAGGAATAGAGAGAAGGAGAAAAGGAAAGTATTAATTACTGCTAGCAGGAAGATTATTCTGAACGTAAGAAGATACCTATTTATTGGCCATGAGGAGACATTTTATATATTATTCACGTTTAGATTGGTCATGCATGATAAAAGGGACGGAAAAGCAAGAATTTGGGTTACTAGAGGATGGGTATGAAGCAAAATGAATGAACAATCTCTAGTTCTCAGAAGCACATGTCATAAGGGTAAATAAATTGGGGGTAAATACATTTTGAAGATTAGGTTTATCAATAAATTGGGTGATTTAATCACTATGACTGTAACTTTGGCAACATTAGCTTTGCAGGAAACATCTTAACTACTTACCATCCCAAGTTATACAATTATGGCACAATCTATATGGGCATCTAAGAGTACCTTACTAAAAAACAAAAGAAACAACTATGCTTTCAAGTAGGGGTTGCATTGTCTTATAGATTGTTATGTCACTCACACACACACACACACACACACACACACACACACCAGATGCTTGATGTACATATCTAATAGATGTTTGGCAAGCAAATAAATATGCTATGATGTCTCCAGTTTTGTACATTGATAGTTATTCATTATTTTAGTTGTATCCATTTACTATGCATAGGTGAATACATGTGGGGGGGAAGTAAATATATGGCAGCTTATTTTATTTCTTGTGCTATTTAGAAGGCAATGTAATAATGGATACTTCTTCGGATGAAATAAAGTGATTTCCTGTTCTTTTTCCTAATAAGGAGAAGTAAGAGAATTTATTATTTTCCTTAAGAAAAAATGTGCACTGAACTTTTTGTTCTAGTTATTCTTTATTCAACTTTATTTAAATATTACCACTTAAATACATAGATTGAAAAATTTTATGGCCATAAACAAAAAGTATTATAGGGCTGTAGGAACTGACAGACAACACATTCATCTATTGGTTGATTTATTCAGTATATTTAATAGAATATTTATTAATGATTTTTATGTGCCAGATGCTGTTCAAAACAATGGTTTAATTTTAGGATCCTTATATTGGCTTAATACAATGATATACTATTAGATAAAACAAGTTATAGGACAATCATATAAATTCACATGTGATGATTTTATATATATAAAACATATACAGATATGTATGTTATATATGTACATATAAATATGAATACATAAATATATCATTTGTATTTCGTCAATAGGTCCAAAAAATACTTTTTACCTATGAACACTAACATTTGAAAAATAGGAAAAAATATTTAGCTTTCTTTTTTTTCCTCAATTGAGAATATTTGTATGATTTTTACTTTTACAACAAGCAAACACTATTCAAAATTAAAAATAAAGTCAAATATTATTATTGAGCAAAGTTCTTGTTTAGCAAGAAGTTTATTTTAAGAAATGCACTAAAATAGTGTCAGTATTAGCTCTAATACGAGAACAAGTATTACATATGTCAAATTTTTTTAATTAAATTATCTTAAATCATTACTTTTATTTTATTTGTTTATTTTTATTTTATTTTAGATATAGAGAGATTAAACACAAGTGGGGGAGAGGAGCCAAAGGTCCTTAACGTGGCTCTATCCCATGACTTTGAGACCATGACCTGAGCCCAAATCAAGAGTTGGATCTCAACTGACTAGGCCACCCAGGCACCCTTGTCATTACTTTTAAAGCAAAAGCCATATATTTTCTGAATAAACAGGTTCTTCATCTGTGAAGTGAGTTACTTTAGTACAAAGTAATGTAATATCCAATATAAAGTTCAATGTCTTCTGATTCTAAATGACAACCAATCGGAATACCCATGAGAGAAAAATATGAAGAGTAGGGAAAATGCAAAACAAACTGAAAACGTTATGGTCACTAAAGTTTACATATAAAAACAGGAATCCTCAGATTTAAAAGTATGCCTTCATTTTTCTCCATAATTGTATACGATTTTTTAAATATGTCCACTGATTGCAATTTGCATAAAGCATGGGGAAAAGAGACAATCGCACAGGTAAGGGAACCAACTTAAATCCTTAAATAATTTTTCTCAAAGCAAGGTCTTTGGAAAACTAGAAGCAGAATAATTAGAGTTTATTAAATATGCTGATTCCTGGACTGCACCCATTGAGCCATTGAATTAGAAACTTGAGGTAGATCCCAATGATTGACATTTATTCTTATAGCCGATGACATCGGAGAACCACCTAGAATTCGTATCAGAATTAGGAAAACATGGTAGCCAGTAATAACTAAGAAATAAAAGTAAGCAGTTAATTGTAGACTTCATCATATATGATTTAACATGTTTTTTAATGAACCTGCCTTGAGTCCCCAACGCTGTATCTGGATGACCACTGACTCTAACTTACACAAATTTGAATTGATAACCTTGGAAAGAATGTAGCAGTAATATCACCGGAGTGAAGTTAATGAGAAATTTCCAGGGTAACGCAGAAGTAGATTTAAGCAATGGTAACACATCAATGGCTGTGCAGTGTGTTTACGTAGTTCAGTGCGACCATAAGGAAGTTTCACAAGTTAGAGTCACTCCCATACCAACTAATATAAAGCTCTCAAATATACCGCAATTATAGCAGCTTTCTTAGCATTGACTCTGAAGGGAAATGTGGTTGCCCCACCACATTTCAAGGTAAGGTGTTAAAGGACAAAGTGGTTATTCCCAAGTTCTCCACACTGAGCCTAATCAAGCAGTGACGTGTTAACCCCTTAGAAATGACACAAGTCCAAATGCAAAATAAGACCTTTTGTACTACTCTTGCTCAGCAGTGCACTTAAAGCGAACTATTTCAAAGGATTTCATGTCAATAAAGACAGCCGACAATTTTAAGAGATACAAGTAAGTTAGGGAATGGTATATTTGGGGGGGGGGGAATTGAGAAGAGATTTATATTAGATTCTTCCACTGGAGCCATACATTTGCAATATGTTTTTGGTAGGGTCATCATTTTATTATTTGTTCCACAAATGCTTTAAATGTCATATAAAGCAGTGACAGTAACATAACTTTACCAAAGTCACAAACTTGACAATATGATGGAGATTTTGAACTTCGCACAAGCAAAGAGCATATATATATATAAGAAATGTTCATATTTTCCAGAATCTCTTGGAATCTCATTCATGGATTCTGAATTTTTAGTTTAGAGGATGTGTCTGTGAAACTGGCATAAGAAAGTAACAAATATAAATTGATCTGATTAAAGATTCAGCTTTTCAAAGTTGGAAAACTGAAAGGTGCTTTATGATTTTTTTAAGTGTCAATCACACCACAGCATTAGGTAGGTTGTTCTACATATTAGTCATTTAATTTTATCTGTCAAAAGGGAAAATATGTGGGGAGTCACTTGAAAGTTCAAGCAAATTTAAATGAATTAAAGGTTCAAATAAGTAATTACTGTCATTGGATAAAAGGTTACTTAGGATTAAACCTGACCACTCCATCTATTTTATTGTCTCCAGTAAGTTCGGTGGCTGTATATCATTGCCACTCTTTTTTAAAAAGCTGACATAGGCATTAGCATGCTGACATTGAAACTAATTTTACAAGATATTTTGAATGTAACTAAGCATGAGACCTGAGCTCTAAAGATAACCTGTTCCTCTTTAATTCTAAGGACGAATCTCTGACAGGTTAAGTGCTGTAAATCTCCTCCAGATGCTGTCATCACTGCCTTCAGATGCCACTCAATGTCCCCAAAATGCTGTCAAGAAAGAAAGATCAATTATGGGTAAACATAAAGGGAAGGTAGCAGGAAAATCAAATTCTTCAAAGAATTATAACGCTGATTTGAATTTCATAAAATGTTAGTCAAAATCCTTGACGACAGAATTAATGACAGTTGAGAAGGTCAATTACGAGCTCTAAAGCTTTGACAGCAAAAATTTTAATAATAGAAATTTAAGGAAACATAGATAAATTATATTAAGCCTATATAATGAACATGTAATGAATAAATTAATAGTTTATTGAGCATCTACTACGTGTTGAGTGTATTTTATTCACCAAGTTTAATCATCCCAAATGAACACAACACTCCGTTTTATACACTGGGACCAGTCTCCTTCTCTTATGTGTACGAAACTGAATCTTGCATTTATGGAAAATAATTGAGCATAATCAGCCTCTCTGATGAACAATCCATGAGATATGGCATCTTCAAAATTTTCCTGAAATCCTTTGCACCAGTTAGTATTCAGGTGTAGCCAAGTTATCATTTACAGACTACGAGTGTAATGGTAAAAGTGCTTCATATTACTAGATTAAAAACTCAACTTTGTTTTTCATTGTCTGTAACTTTCATTTCCTACCCATTTGTAAAAGACACTTACCGGCACATTAACCAGCACATTTAAAAGCTGGTATTTATCAGCATGTTTGAACTTTTTTCTAAAATAGTAATTGTTTGATATCTATGTTATAGATTTTTACTCTTCCCAATGTATATAAGGGAGTACGATGCTCATAGTCTTCCTATGATGCTTGATTTTGAATGTTTTCATAATGATGATTTTGAATTATTCTAAGTGAAATAAGGAACTAAAATTTACCCTGAATTCAGAAGAAAAATATTCTCTGAAAGCATTAACTAAAGTTTAAAAAGCCATCTTTTTTTTTTAATTTTTTTTTTTTTACATTTATTTTTGTGACAGAGAGAGACAGAGCATGAATGGGGGAGGGGCAGACAGAGAGGGAGACACAGAATCGGAAGCAGGCTCCAGGCTCTGAGCCATCAGCCCAGAGCCTGACGCGGGGCTTGAACTCACGGTCTGTGAGATCATGACCTGAGCTGAAGTCAGACGCTTACCGACCGAGCCACCCAGGCGCCCCTAAAAGGCCATCTTAACGTATGTATATGTGTATGTATGTGTGTATGTGTGTGTGTCTGTATTCATCCATTTGTCATTTTATGTTTTACATTAAATGTATAGATATGTGCTTTCATTCCCTTTTCACCTTGTAATTGCCTGGGAAACTTCACAATAAAAGGAAATCATTAAAAAATTGCTAAAAGAACATATATATTTGGATAAAAAAAAAAAAGGGATCACTATGGTGCTGTCATAAAGAGTAAAGCCAATACGTCCAGTGTTTTACCAATATGCTATGTGGATCTAAATAAAACCAAAAATGGAGAATTCGCCTTTATTGCCTGTTTCTTACACATCTTTTTACTTGTCTCCCAACCCTACCATATAATTTTTTTCCTAGATATAGGCTATCTAGATTAAATATGCTAGCTAGGACACTACTTCAAACTCTGGTCTATTTAAGGAACTACCTCTGGTTTATTCTCTCACAAGTCTCACCAGACCCAGTGCAGTTTTCAAACATGGCTCCAAAGTGTTTGGTATTCATTCCATCAAGAGTAGGATCTCTGTCTCCTCCCCTTAAAATCCGCATGGGCTTGCGCCAGCCTCAACCAATAGAGTATAGAGGAAGTGGTGCTCTAACACTTGGGAGGCTCTACCTCAGAAGGGCAGCTACCGCCTGGTTATCCTATTTCACTGGCTGTCTGCATGGTCTCTCTTGGGATGTACCCTCTCACAATCGAAATTCCATTCTGGGAGAAGTTCCAGCCTCAAAGACAGGCATCTATAGGTGTTTTGATCCATCTTCCTTGCTGATCCCAGCCTTGGAATCATCCCACTCAGGCATCGGATATGGGAGCAAAGGAGTCTCCAGATCTTTGATTTTCCCCAAATCATTGGCGTCTTTCCATGGGAGATAAGCCAGTCCCTCTGTGTCCTTGTTCTAATTCAAAATATAGAAAATAAGCAGTCATAGGGAAATGGTGGGTATTGAAGCCATTAGGTTCTAAGTTTGTTATACCTCGATAAGCAATTGGAACACTTAACAGCTGCTCCTCACCCTAACTGAACAACTGATTATAAGCTGCTCTTCTTTAATCAAGATGTGTTTACATGAGCAACCCAAAATTTTGGGTTATCATTGACTATTTCATCATGGAAAGAAAAACAGATACTGATAATCCATCAAGGAAAAAAAATCTACAAAATAGGTAGATCTCTTAAAACACTCCACTTAACATGGTCCCCATAGCTGACCTAGAAAGAAACACTTTCTTTCTAGGTCAGCTAGCTTGTCAGGGACAAATTGGCTGCACCAGTGCATTCAATAGAGACACCTCTACCCCATTGCAGTAAGAGGAGCCAGCTAAACCTGAACTGATATTATAGCTATCGTAACATAGCAAAAATAATCTCTTGTTAAAGTACAAAGAGAGAAGAAAGACAAGAATTATTGCTACTTCCAACAAATACCGCGAAAGCTGAGAAGATTTAGTTAGTAAACAAATCATAATTTCCACTCTAGAAAATATTTTGTGACTCTATAAATGCAACTTACATGCACATCAATAAAACACTTATAGGAGAAACTCAGTTGTTCATAGCTAAGGCACAAATTAACGTTTTTCAAGTAGCCACTAAATTAATCCATATATTAAAAAAGAGATACATATAAATTGTATTCAGTCTGACATCTTCAACAAAAAACAAATCTTTGACTTAAATGTCTATAGTTGGATTTTCATATACATGCCAAAAATTATAGCACTAATTAACTAAATCATCTGTAAGTATTTTGATTTTAATCAGTTTTACCTAGACTGTTAATGGCCAAGGGATTCTACCCCCACCCCGAGGGATTTTTTTATCAATTTTATTAATAATGCATTTCAATAACACTTATTTGCCTATAATCCATTTTCACTTTTAGTTTACTAGATTTCTGTTATATATGATACTGCTGTATGTGTGTAACTACATGTATATAATTATGCATGATCAACACTAAAGAATATGCTATAATCAAAATGCTATTAAAGAGTGTTACATTAAATGCATTACATTCTTAAATTCACATTTGCGATTAGAAAGGCTTTTTCATTTACCTACATTTTGTGATGGTTAATGTGGAAAAGCAATGAGCATAGTGACAATATTTCTGTAAAAATGAATCAGCAATGAAGAAAATAGTAATTTATAAAAAAAAAGTACATAAAATCCAAAGAACTTTGTCTTGTCATCTTTTACATTACCCACAAATATTGCATTTATTTTATTTCATTTACATGTTTAGTTCATCACATATTCCCCCTCCTGAAGATTTGTTAAGAGTTACCTTGGTAGGCTGGATTGAAAGATCGTTTAAGTAATACTTCTCAAAGCTGCACTCAAAATCTTCTATTGGCCTTCATAAGCAGCCTCTATCTTAATTCGTTCTAATACTTTCTTCTGGGGTTGGTGATGGGACGAAGAGAGGGGATTCCCTCCAAGTTCAGTACAGTGTCCCAGGTATTAGAGAAGGTCCTTAGTGTCCACATCTTCCTGAGTGTCTAGGCCTAAAGAGTTGACAATCAGTCTCAACAAGTCTGGTCACATGATTCCCATGAATTCCGTCACCTTCTCAAGCACACTGATGATTTCAATCACTAAAACCTCTGCTGACATGTCTGAAATCACAGATTCTGCAAATTGGGCTTCTTCTGGGGGCTCTCACCATGTATGTCACCCTTAGAAAACATATTTAAGGCTATTTACTTAAAGTACTTTATATAAAGACATTTATAATTTTACACTTATTTAAACCGTACATATTATAATACACCCTAAAACATCTTTTGAGGACATGCTCCTGCTGAAGGCCAAAAGTGAGTGAGGCAGCATCTGAGTTATGATTGGCAATGCATGCAGGTTTTGAATACTATCAAGAGAATAACTAGTTAATTAAGTAAGTGACACCTTCGCACTTACTGCAACTAAGTTCTTGAATCCAATTCTCATCCTGTCCTCCAACTGCAATACTAATGTCAACCGGACGTTTTATGAGTGTTTGTTGCCTCTTGGTAGCTAGGCCAAGATAATATGAAGGATTTCATGCCAACCGTCAAACTTCTGGGGGAAAAGAATTCAAAGCCTGTGCTCTACTAACAGAGGGTATTATACCATATTTCATAAGTGACACTCAGGCTAGAGATACTAGCCTATAGGTATGATAGATAGTAGTTTTAGAAAAAAGCTTAATTTGTATTCCATATGCCAGTTGAGAGCAACAAAATATTTATTATAATGAAATGATTTTATCAAAATGTCCCTTTTAATCAAAAAATTGTATTAAGTATATGGAGTGTAGATTCTCTCTCTCTCTCTCTCTCTCTGTCTCACACACACACACACACACACACACACACAACCAAGGAGTTTATTAAACTTAACTGGGAGTAATTCAGCATTCTGCAAGATTAGATAGATGACCAAAATTGATCTCTAGTTCAGCAGTGCAATTAAGTCATCGTCCAGATTACCTGATTTAGTCCTTATGAAACATGAGAATGGGAAGGAAACTCAGGTATCTTGAAAAGTATATATCTTGCCACTTGAAGAAACTTCCAACATAAATGAAACAAGATAAGTGTATCAACATCTGTATGTATGTCAATAACATTACAACCCCCCGGCCCTTGGAAAATATGTTCACTCTTCACATCACTGAGGAATGAACATCAGGCATTGGTTGGGAAAATTGAAATTAACCTTACTGTCTTACAATCCTAAGAATAAAGTAGAACTGTAACTGTAGAAATGCCGAAAGTTAATCAAATTTGCAAAGCTTCAAATGGCAACACTCTCATAATGTTACAGAGACATTTGTTCCATATTGTACAGTGGACACTTAATTTTCAAACATGCGTAGCATATATGTGGGTAAATTCTCTAGATTTGCAAGCAAACTAACAATGTTGTTGAAAGAATGAGGATTGGGGAAAAGGGAACAAAATATGTAACACAATACTGGTTAATATCCACAAATACTATCCCATAACACATGATGTCTTTTGAGAAGTGATTTGCATTTGTAAATCATACTTTAAAATAGATGAATCCCACTAGTGGGATAAGAGAGTTTATATTTAAGATAAGAGTTTATATTTAAAATGGCTGAAAATTCATACCTACAGTATGCATTAAATAGAGGCTTAATTTTTTTTAATTTTTTTTACATTTATTTATTTTTGAGAGACAGAGTGAGACAAAGTGAGAGTGGGGAAGGGGCAGAGAGAGAGGGAGACACAGGATCTGAAGCAGGCTCCTGGCTCTGAGCTGTCAGCACACATCCCGACATGGGGCTTGAACTCACGGAGGGCGAGATCATGACCTGAGCCGAAGTCGGACGCTCAACCGACTGAGCCACCCAGGTGCCCCTAGAGGCTTAATTTTTTTAAGTCACGTGCTTCTATAGAAGGGAGAAAAGAAGGGGAAAGAGTGAGCATCATATTACTACAGGCACTTGTAGGAGTGTGATTTAGGGTTCTTTACAGTATACTCATGTTCACGCGCTTGAGCTAAAAGAGTATACGTCCCAGGACTGTGGCCTATTTAACTGAAGCATGTGAGGTGGCCAAAGTAGGTCACTGTTACTTAAAAGTCACATAAGGAATTTAAGGTTCATGAAATTAAGATGAATTTATAGTATTCTGGGTGTATGTGTGTGTTTGTGTACTTGCACGTAATTCTGAGACTAAAAGTCACATGATATCAAATCGTCAAGGGCTCCAACGGAAAACATTAGCGAGACTCATCCTACCATAAAATTTCACGTATTTTATTACTCAGAAACCTTTATTAGTCATCTTTTTAACGCCAGAAAAATTGGCCATGTTTGGTGGTCTACTAGGTTTGGGGCAGATTTACATCAAGGAGAAAATAGAAATTCTAGACACAGAGAAAGGAAATACCCAACTCTGGAATCATTTGCATTTATTCAACCTGTAGCTATTGTGGCTCCACTTGTCTGCAGGCACTAATTCCAAGTGCTGAATATTATCAGTTCGATCAGGTCCCTGCTCGCATAGGGCTCGCATTCACGTGGGATGTGACAGACAATAAACACAGGCTACATCTCTCAAAGCTAGCTGGTGGTATTTTTGTAGAGAACAAACATAAGCAAACAGGAGGAAAGGGAATACAGGGATGGAGATGCATATGAGTGTGCAAAAGGCCTTTTGAATGAGGTGAAAATTGAGCCTGGAAGAAGTCTCAGTACAGTGTGTGTGCAAGTTCATCCAAAGCAGAGAGAAAAGCGAGTGAAAAGGTCCTGGAGAAGGAACGAAGTTGGCATGCTTGAGAAAAAAACAGAGCAGCGTAGGGAAGGGAAGGGGTCAGAAGAGAGTGGACAGACTTGCACCCAACATGAGGGGATCCAGAGCAAGAATATAAGTGGGGCTCAAGAATTTCATGTCCGGTACGTAAGATGTATAAATCAGTGTAGCCAACTCCTGAATAAAATACATCCGAGCTTCCTACATTGACAAATTTATTTTCCAAACAATCGAAAAGTCTGTTTGAAATTAGAATTCTAGGACTCCATAGTGTTATCACAAAAATACAGTGACACAGAGAGCCCAATAGGGAGACCAGTTAGGATCTACTGCAGTTATATACATGAGATGATGGCGGGGTAGGGCTGGGTTGTATAGATGAACACGTAGGACCTGATAGATTCTGGATATGTCTCAAAGGCAGATTAGATAGGGTTTGTTGATGGACCAGATGTGTGACATCAGATAAAAAGAGACATCAAGGATAAATGCAAGATTTAGAACATAAGTAATTGGAAGAATAAATCTACCCCCTCCCTTTTTAGCATGGGATTGGAAGGTTTTTTTGGACACACTAAAATTTGAATGTCTCTTACACATCCAAGTGTGTATGGTGAGTAAGCTTCCAGATGTATTAGTCTGGAGTTCAGGGGAAAGTTTACGGCTAGGGTTGAGTATTTGGGAATGCTCACTGAACAGGTGCTGTTTAAACCTGGTGTATTCACCCTGTGAGCAGGTGGGTGAATTTTGTGGTCAGAACATGTGAATGTTCTCTTCGGCTTGTTCATATTCTCTCAGTAAAATAGGAAGTAAGATTATCTTCTGTGAGTAAGGATGGTGGGGGAGCTTTGGAAAGTTTGAGAAGAGGGGGCAAAGCATGAAATCACCCAGGAGCATGGATCGGAGAATTCCCACATAGCATTAATGGCTTATATCTACAAACAAATGTATCTCCCTGAGGACAAACCCTATGTATTAACTTCCTTTGTGTGCCCACAATATTGATAGTGTATCTAGCATATAACATTTACTAAGATTTTATGGAGTAAAATTTGAATGAAAATGAGTGCTGCATCATGAGACTTATCCCTGACCTAATAGTTATTGGCTCAAGCTTATCTAGGATTCAGTCAAAGGGAGAAAATTTTTACATTTGATTTCCTGATTTTCCTTCATCACTAATGCTGGGACTTGGATACAGAGCACTGGTGTTGGACAGTGTTGCACTCCCTCGTACATGATTTTTGTTGCATTCGTTGCCGTCAGTCCTTAGAGAGGAAGTTGTAAGCTTGGGTAATGGAGGACTGCCTTTGCTTAAGTCATTTCCACGGGAGTCAACTGAGGTGATTCTGGGGAAGAAAGCTCAGCAATTTTAGACGCTTCTTCCTGTGATTGCACTGCTGGTCTTAATCCTTCCGGCCTTTTCTAGTGTTCTACTTTCTCTTCCCTCTTTAAAAGTGTTTTCTCTCAGCTTAAATGGTCTACAAAAGAGGGACATTTCATTTTCAAGGATATTTGGAGAGAAAACAAAAATAATAAAGAGAAGCTTCTACCTTTCCGACTCCTTTTTCCCTCTCCCCACCTTGCATCACGTCAAGAACTCATTGTGTGGTACCAGAAACCTGAGAGCCGCTTGCCTAGGGGTGAAGGTATAATAATTATCTTTTATATGTACCCCTGGGTTTTTTTTTCTGAGCACCCCTGGTGATGCTAGCTCATGACCATTGAATCAAATTGAATTGTAATTTTAAATATCACACTGAACTTAATTTAATGTAGTAATTAAAATGACTTATAGCTCAATCATTTTTCACTGTTCAATTTAGATACCCTCCCTTACTCTCCCTTTTACTGAGTGCCTCACACACTGCACTGTGCTTAGCAGAGAAGACAGTATTGAGAAGTATCATACTAGATCTTTCTCCTCAGGACATTTACAATGTTAATGGGGAGACAAGAAATGTATGCTTAAGAGTTTTGAAAACCACTGTCAAATTTCTGTATCATAATGAAGTCCGGAGAATTACATTTTTGGTGCAGAAGAGTTTAGTTTAAATGGTGTCAGTTAAATGGTGTCAGATGATGGAAAAGCATTCAAGTGGAAAAGTCCTGCAGGCGGTTGAAAATGTAGGGCGGATGCTCAGAGAATGGTGAAAACGAGAGATAAAGATGAATTATTCTATCGCATAGAAGTGGGTGGGTTTTTAAAGAAGCTTAACTATACGGAGAAAAAAGTAGTAGGGCATTGAAATGACTGAACACATTGGAGAACTTTGAGTCAAGCCATGGATTAGAACCTGATTCCACATCATTCACCTGAGTGTTATGGTACAAATCAGTTGCCTTCTCCGAGACTCCATTTCTTCATTAAGTGCTAAAATAAAACATTTCTACCTTTGCAGTGTATAAAATAAGTGTAAGTTGTCAAGCTGTAAAGTAAGTGTCGACTGCTGACGTCATCACAAAAGCAACAGAAAAATCTGTTAGTCAAGTAAAGTTTACTGGTCCTACTACAGAGAGAGAGTCTAAGAGTCTTTGCAGTGTCTCAGAAGGGGATGGTCAGAGGAGGACATTCATAGGTTATCGGGGTCTGAGATAAAGCAGGTATGTCAGATTACTTTAGATTATTCCCCTCCTTCAAAGAGGAGAATTAATTGGGTTTGGGCAAAGATTATGACATAATAATTTAAAAGTAATGGAAACAGTGAGTTGAGGGTCTTGCAATGTAAATCGGTGTTTAATAAGCAAGGGTTTTGGCCAGTTTACAGCCTATTACCTGAGGGGAGACGTGTTTGCTCAAATGAGCTAATTCCTTGCTTGGAAAAAAAAAATAGCTTGTAAGAATTTCCTGAATAAAAGTAAACTCGTTTATTGATTTACACCCTTATTTATCTGGGTAAAATTTATGGACAAAATTGATAAGTCATGCCACTTGCCTTTAGCTCAGTGAGACTGATTTTAGACGTCTGGACCTCCATAAATGTAAGATAGTAAATCTGTGCTATTGGAAGCCACTAGGTTTGTAAAAACTTGTGATGACAGCAGTTGGAATGTAATACAACTGAACCCACAAGTCCCGAGATATTTTTAATTTCTGTCATGTTGGGTATACTCAGTTCTTGTGGAAGGGTAGAAGTGTTTGAGGTCAGGGGGGATAGGAGGGACGCATTCCTACCAAAGTGTTTCAAAACTGACTGCACTATAGAATTTCTCAGAAAACCTAAAACAAAATGTAGTAGGCAGAATTCTAAAAATATTCCCACCAACTTCCCAACCCCTGGTTATTTCATCAAACACCAATCTAGATAGTGCAATGAAGGGGCATTATAGGGGAAAGCAAAATAAGGAGATGGTTTTGAACTATCCAGGTGGGTTCAATGTAATCACATGGGCCTTCTGATTTGAAGAAGGAGAAAAAAGAGTCACATGGATATGGAAGAGTAGGCAAGAGAGATGAAGCATAGGGTTGGTCAGAGGGATTTGATACATAAAAAGGACTCAGTCCAGTGACGGAGTTAGGTGGGTCATGAGCCAGGGAATGTGAGAGGACTCTAGGATCCGGTAATAGTTCATAGCTTAGAGCCAACAAGGACACAAAGACCTCAGTCCTACCTATGCAAAGAATTGAATTCTGTCAACAATCTGAATGAGCAAGAAATTCATTCCCAAAATCTCCAGATATGAACATATACCTGCTGACACCTTTTGGTCTTTTGAAATTCTGACCAGACTAAGGACCAACGAAGTCATCTGATCTACAGAACTGTGACGTAATAGATTTGCATTGTTTTAAATCACTGTTTGTGGTCATCTGTAATGGCAACAGTAGAAAAGTAATAAACAAAACAATACCAGACTCCCATCCCAGATGAATTTAAATAGAATCAGTTGGTAGGAGCTTGGGCATACATTTTTTTTCTTGCAAAAATTCCAAGATAGTTTGTACAGTTGGAACCAAAGTTAAGGTGATCCACTAGTCCTGCCTTGGTAGGATTTTCCTTGTTTGAGCACTCGAAGTCCTATGTCCTGAGAAAGACTTTAGTGTTGGACAACAGATGCATTTGGTCAACCCAAACGTCTTCCTAAATGAAGTTAAAGCCATATGGAATATATAAGAGGTGTTTTTGGAATTGTACCTTTTAAACTCCCTGAAAATTCCTGTGCAAATAGTTTCTTTCAGAACTATTTCAAGAGTTCTCTCCCTGTCTTCCTAGAATATGGTCCTGTGCATGTTGAACTTCTATTCCTTCCAGCATTTTCATGTCAGTTCAGCCTGCAACTTAACTAAAACTTTCACCAAATATACTTCGTGTCCTTGCAGGAAATTTGGTACAGTCATTCATGCAGTTGTTGTTAGCTATTATGGGATGAAAGTGTTACTGAAACTTTACTGTGTTATAACTGTACCATGTTGGGCATTTCCACCGATAACATCTCAATTATGTTAAGAAGCAATATTCCTTCATATTGCATTGAATCCTAGTTCATACTTTTGTGAATTGTTTTTACATGATTTGAAAGAAAATCAGTATTCAGTTTTAGCATGCACATGTATGGAATATCTGTAGACTATAATATGACTGTATTTATCTTTTTCAATTCTTGGTGACTAAACTCTTATTGTAGGTTACCTTTATAATGAATACTTATTCATCTGTATTCAAACAATTTGTCCTCCAAAAATTATTTTCTATAATGAACAACATAATATTATAGAAGCAGCTAGTTTAAGCTATGCATAGCATAAGTGCTCCCCTCAATAATATCATTCTTCACATTTTACATATTTTTTTTTTGCTAACCCATATTCAAAGAGGCAAACAAATGTATTTACCTTTACTGCAGATTTTTCAAGGGAATACACACACTCAAACACTGCAAGGCAAAATTACTTGATATTTGCATATCAAGTAATACTTGATAAATGCATCCTTAGCATAAAAATGACAAATATATTGATTTAAAAGTTTACATGTTTACATACTAAAATAAAATCCAGGGGGGGAATCATAAGTTAGAATAATTAGTATGTCAAATTGCTGACTTTGTGTTCTGTAATCTAAATAAAACAAATAAAAATATAAAAGTAAGCTCTACAAGGAAATACTGTTAGAATTTTTCCATTTAAAAATGACAATAGTAAAGGAAACTAGAACATCAAGTGATGTGGCTAATGCCACCAAATAAAACTTTGATTAGAGTAATTATAGGCACTAAAATTAATATATCAACCTTCATTTTTCTTTGAGTATTCCTTATCCTATTTTTGCTTTATCATATTCTCAGCTAGATCTCAATAATTATTAAGTTTTGTATTTTACACAAGTCCTTAAGGTAGAATATCTGCTTCAAAAATTGTTATACTTCTTATTAAATATTAAATTTTTCAAATTTGTGTTCCATTTGTATATTTTATGCTTACTCTGAAAAACTGAAACTTGAGGTTCGGAATTATATTTGTCTTTATGTCATATCCTTCTTCATGTATAAATAAACATGATACTTTTGGCTAAATTGATTTTTAGCTCAGGGAAATATAAATATAGAATGGATATGAATATCCTGTATTATTTTAACCAAAATCTCTCTCTAGCCTCAAGTAAGATTGATTGAATCTTATCTTTCTTCAAACTAGTTCCAAAAATAACTCAAAATTTCTTTTTTGAAGGACATTTATTTATTACACACTCAAATCAAATATTTTCTGAACAGTTCAAGAGGGTTTCTTTTTCCCACCTTAGAGAGGATCATGCAAAGTTAATATCACCTGACCAAGATAGTTCACACTATTGAACACTCTCTAAATTTAGTATTTTATATTAAGTTGGATTCTCCATGCGTGTTTCCACAATGACATGTTCAAATGACCTGAAACTATTTAATTTGTTCATTGTGATCAGCATGGTCAAATTGCAAGACTGAATCTAATATGAATAAATTGGAATTTGTTAACCCCATCCCCCAGTTTGGTTATTTTAATAGCAGGGCTAGTGAGATGTTGAAACAAGTAATTACATAAGGCAGCTCATTGTAGTGGACATACAAAGAGTGACCCCTTATGTGTTATGCCCTTGAAAATCCACTTACCTTGAGTGCGGTGGAAACTTTTAACTTGATTATGCCAATAGAATATGGCAAAGGTGGTGAAATAGTCACCCCTATGACTGTGTTATGTTATATAAGACGCCATCTTAGAAGACTAAGCCAGAGAGACCGCTAGTCTTTAAGAAGCACACTGTCATGAGAAAGCTCACATGACAGAAAACTGGATGGTCTCTGGGAACTAAGAGCAGTTCCCAATAGCCCGCCAGCAAGAAAAGCAATGCCATACTTGTATAGTTATCAAGGAGATGGATTCTACTAATAATCACATGAGCTTGGAAGAGGATCCCAAGCTCCAGAAAGGAATCCAGCCTTACCGACACCTTCACTGTGAAAATTCTGAGCAGAGGCCCTATCTATGTAATGCCTGGCCTCCTGGTACACACACACACACACACACACACACACACACACTATGAAATAATACACGCTTACCAACGGTCGGTTTCAAACCTTATTATTTTGCCAATATATTATGTATAATATGGTGTCTTACTTATTTTAATTTGCATTTCTCTACTTATAAATGGATTTGTACATCTTTTATATATTTACAAGACATTTTAATAGAAAATTTTTATTGAGGGTTGTCTGGGTGGCTCATTTGGCTAAGCATCCTACTCTTGGTTTCAACTCAGGTCACTATCTCACAGTTCATGAGTGCGAGCCCTGTGTTGGGCTCTGTGATGACAGAGCATTGCTTGGGATTCTCTCCGTCTCTCTCTCTCTCTCTCTCTCTCTCTCTTTCTACTCCTTCCCCATTCTCTCTGTCTCTCAAATATAAATAAATAAACATTAAAAAATAATTTTAGAGATAATTGTAGACTCAAATACAATTATTGGACCTGTAATGTCCAATATTTATTATGTTTTGAACCAAACATACTAAACATATATTGTTATTATTTCTACTTTATTAATTAAATATATTTGTTATATTATATTTTGTTAGTTAAACACATATTTTTCTTTTTAGTGTATTTGCTCTCCAAATAAACAAGCAGTAAAACAAGCATAAAATATGCTTATTTGGTGACCATATTTCTTCAGTAAATATATATGATTTATTAATTTATTTCAGGTTGTCTGGTAGTAAGCAACGGAAACAAGTATGGCACAGTAAACAAGTAAACAAACTTAAGTATATAGTCTGGCTCATAGAACTTACAGAGAAGCTAAGCACATGTCATATATAGAACAAAAAATGGATAAGCTTCAAGGATATAACTAACAGACACCAAGGGACATTCAGTCTTAGGTTCCCCTGTTGAGATTAATCAGCTCTAAGTGTTGAGTGCCTGTGTCGCTCCACTCAAGATACAAGAGAGTGGAGGACATTTTGACACTTCTCATCAGGACTCTGCCCGTTCTGTGGGTGGCAGGAAGAGAGGTGGGAGTATGAAAAGGCTAATTAGTATGAGTAACCAGAAAAAAAGGTCAAATGGATGTGATTCCAGCAGCTACAACAGATGTCTACTACATCTATAATGTTATTTTAATGACTTATTAGTATTCCACTTAATGGATTATTTAATCAATCACTTTCTGTTGGACATTAACTGCTTTCTAATTTTTGTCAGTTTATTCAACATTGTGATTATTGAACTAGCAGTCAAGGCTTTCTAAGACATCTCCAATGTCTGGTTCAATGCAATATGAACCTTTTTCAACTGTCCATCAGAAAGTTTATATTAATTTCAGTGCTTGAGTGGCTGAGTCAGTAAAAGAATCTGATTCTTGATATGGGCTCAGGTCCTGATGTCCGGGTGGTAGGCTCGGGCCCCCATGGGGCTCCTCTCTGAGTGTAGAGCCTGCATGTTATTCTTTATCTGCCTCTCTCTCTCTCTCAAAATAAATAAACTTAACAAAAGTTTATACCAATTTAAACTTAAACTCCTAGTTGAAGGGACTATTTTCTAAACACAAGACACTTGCTTGGTGTTTTATTTCATTGCCATTTTATTTGTAGTTCTTGGATCTCCAGTTAGATTTTTAAAATAATGTATGTGCTATTCATGATAAGTTTTTCTTTTGTGTGTTGTCTGGCCTAACTATAGGCTCAATTTTTTCACTAGAAAGTTTGTCTATTATTTATTGACTTACAAGAGGTCTTTAAATGTTTTGTTTGTTAACTCTATGTATCTTACATATACAGTGATTACTTTTAAGACATTGTTGCCTCATCTCTGAGCTCCCATTTCTGCCTAAATTGTATAAAAAGAGGGCTTTCCCCCTAGAATGTACATGCTGCAGGGAAGTTCTACTAAACTGTCTGTTACCTACAGGTAAGATACTGACAGTGCTATTGTCAAGGCAAACTTTATTCTGGAGCTGATTTATATGGATATTTAAAAGTACTGGAAGCACAATTAGCCATGGTCAAACCAACATATGAACTCTAACTTTGAATGGTACTTACTTAAAAAAAGTATATGGATGTTGGGTGCTTGGGAGGCTCAGTTGGTTAAGTGTGTCACTCTTGGTTTTGGCTCAGGTCATGATCTCAGTGTTCATGTGTTCGAGCCCCAGCACAGAGCCTGCTTGGGATTCTCTCTCTCCCTCTCTGTCTGCTCCTCCTCTTCTCAATCTCTCTCTCAAAATAAACAAATAAACAAAAAATATGGATGTCATAATTTTCATTTTTGAAATAAAATAGAAATTCTGACATTTAAATGTTAATGGAATATTATCATGTAGACTCTAAATAAAACTTACATAGTTTTGGGTATCACAGAATGAACAATTGTATTTTTAAATTATTTCCTGATATTGTAATATGGAAATAATAGGCAGTGCTTTTTTAAAAATTTACTTCTAAAAGATAACCTGAAAATAGTAGGATTAGCAATTATTAACAAAATTCATTTCAATCTATTTTCACAAAAAAGAAAACATATGAAGTCACAGAAGTCAATACAAAATTTTTTTTATACAGGCTTTTGAATAAACACAAAGGTATAATTCTTATCTCACAAATCTGTATTAGCGTCACAGACATTTTTGAAAGGAAATACTGCCTCATTTCTTTCTCTGGACCAATCTCTCTTGTCCTAAGCTTGAGGGAATTCATTATATAGGTCAAGGTTTTACTATAGTTAATGGTTGGCTTTGGCCTTCCTGATTTCCTATAATTGTAACAGCGTTGGTATTATTTCAGTCTACAGTCTAGAGTCTTTAATAAAAGCATGGACTTTTTTTTTTTAATCCTTGATCATCCTTTTCCTCCTTTACTCTGTCACGTAACTCACCAGGACTTGGTCCAGAGTGTGAACTGCAAAGCTGCAAGTGAACCAGTTTTAGAATCAGAAGGTCTAGACTTATGGCTCAGCACTTTTTCCTAAAGAGGTGACCTATGGAAAAAGCTGTATGGTACAGAGCATTGATTAGGGGCTTCGGAAGCAGTAGAAATTCATGCAAACCCAGGTCATATCTCTTTACAGTTGCATAAACTTGGCAGGTTACTTAATCTCCTTGAACCTTGGTTATTTTTCTGTAGAACAGTGATTGATGCTGTCTGCACATCACTGCGCTGAATCTTAACCAGGAAAACTTTTGAAAGATTGGACCCGGAAAGAAGTTCCAAAAAATGGTAGGTGTTTGCAACTTCCCTGTCCCCCTGTACTACAACTGTTTATCTGTATATAAACCTTCTTGATGCTTCTGTGATCGTACCTAAGCACCCCTCTTCCATCCCCTCAAGATTTCGGCCCCAATTATGTTCCCTCTAGCACAGAAGCAGTACCTTTTGAATTCTCGTTTGAGAATTCGAGAAAGGAGACATTTGTGTTTCCATCTGTCCCCTTACAACCGTCCCCTAATTACAGCTGTCATACTCAGCTGGCTGTGCTCTCATTTCTATCTCATTAACTTTGGGAAGATTTTTACTCTGTACTAAAGCCACAGTTATCTTTACTAGACAGTGTCCATGAGATGAGATTCTAAAAAAATGCATACCAACAGAAGACACTTGCTTTCCTATGACTATGAATATTCTTCAGAATTGAGCAGAGGGTGAGCAAGGATTTTAGTTGTTACAACTTTGGATCTAATGTCACTGATGGAGAACGTTAATGACACAAAGGATGTTAAATCTCTGTTTTTGGTACCACACAGGATGCCTTTAACTTATCCCCAAGAGTTTCAGAGTGTGCAGCCATATATCCTTTCCATCAATGCCTCATTTTTATCAAGAAATACTACTCTCCAGAACCTTCGTTTGAATCAAATCAACCAGGGAATTTTCTGCTCTGCTTCCCTGGTTCATTGTTCTTCTTTTTCCTCTATTCATGATTTCCATTTTCTTTCTAAAATGTTCAGTCCTCACCTATTAATTTTTTTTTTCTATCCTCAATGGATGTATTGTTTGGAGGAATATGGAAATTTGGATAAATAGCTATTTTTTCAGAGATCTTTGCTCCACTGTCTTCTAGTCTCTTGTTACTGGTAAAATATGTGCAACCAGGTTGACAATTGTTACTGTTTACCGGTCTCTTGTTTACTGTTTGGATCCACTGTGTCGTCTCTTGGCTGTAAGAAGTTGGAAATCCCACGGTGTTATGTATTGCCTAAGTCTTTATGTAGTTGTTCCATAATTGTTTTGAACAATCAATAGACCTTTTCAGTCAGAGGCATAGATCCTTATTCATCAGTGGAAAAATAAGTAAGTAAGTAAATAAATAAATAAATAAATAAATAGTTAAGAAATAAAGCTTGATATTTTTTCTCAGTTCTACTTTCTACTTTTCTCTGTTTTGGAAAATCTCTTAAGTCTAGTATGGAATCTCCTTATGTCTTTGGGTGTCTCTTCTTACTACTTTCATGCATGGTGTTTGCTTCTGCTTCATCCGGATTTTATTGGTAGGACTGCCCCCCTCCTCTGAAGCAGACCTCCCGTATCCAAACAGTTTCAAGCTGTGACTTCATTTGGGCTTGCATTTTCATTTTCAGTCAAAATTCATGTCTCCTGTCTTAATTCCATTAATCTGTTGAAAATCTCTCAGGTGCTATTCCCTATGTCACGCAGTGACTCGATAGTCCCATTGTCCTTAGTCCTTTGCTGTCATTTTAACACACATAAGAAAAGATAAATGCGTTTTTTTTTCAACACAATATCCTGACTTAGCTATCTGAGAATTTAGAAATAAATGAAGAACAAGTTGGCTGATGTTTTAATTTGGACCTAGAATGTCCACAATTTGATACTTCGCAGTGATTCTTAGTGAAAGGTGAGGTCCTATCACAACTGCCTGGAAAGCTCTAACAGACATATGGCCATCTCCTCTCTGCTTTTACTACGCCTTCCGAGAGAGGGCACACCATTCTTTCCATGGAGAGGTCTCTGAACAGGAGTGGAATTAAAACATAACAAGGTAAGACAAGACCTGTCCAGGAACCTCAACTAAAGTTCCTTAAACTCGACACTCACCAAATACAGGGATTGTTCTTATCTGTTCAATCTTACCTCAATTTATTCAGTCAGATCCTCCACTGTTTTCTCTAATACTTAGCCTGATGGCACTTTTCCAAGTTCTAATATCAAACCAAATGGAAAGAGCGATGTTGCTAGGTGAATGGTTGATACTTCTGCTGCCTCGCTTCCAGGGTGCCCTAATCAAAGAGCTGTTGAAGAGTAAACCAATTTGCTGCTTCTGGTTAAGAACTCTCCCTAATCTTTCTTATACCCTGCTTCCCTTGCTTCCATTTTAAGGTCTATAGCATTTCTCATTTGTTACTACATGGAGACAGTAGGACAAACTTTCAGGAGACAGCTTTCAGGACAAGTTTTAATTATTGATAAAGCAAGTCATTTAAAATAAACTCTTTCTGGGGTGCCTATGTGGCTTTGTCTGTTCAGCTTGAGACTCTTGATTTCGGCTCCAGTCATGATGTCATGGTCATGAGATGGATCCCTGTGGGCTCTGTGCTGAACATAGAGCCTACTTAAGATTCTCTCTCTCTCTTTCTCTCTCTCTCTCTCTCTCCCTTTACCCCTTCCCCACTCACACGCAAGGTCTTTCTCTCTCAAATAAAATGAAATAGAACTCTTTCTTTGTATTTCCCAGCTGGTTTTGCTATTAAGATACTGGTGTTTACAAACCACTTTTTAATTCAGGAAATATTCCATGAAATTTCCAACTTAACTATCTAATACAAAATTGTTGAGAAAGAGCCTATAGAAATTTCATATCTGTGGAAATTCACAAAAGACTAAGCCAGGGGACACCTGGGTGGCTCAGTTGGTTAAGCTTTGGACTCTGGCTCAGATCATGATCTCACAGTTCATGGGTTTGAGACCTGCATCATGCTCCCTGCTGTCAGCTCTGATCCTGCTTGGGATCCTCTGTTCCACCCCCTCAACCCCCACCTCTCTGTCCCTCCCCCACTCATGCTATATCTCTCTCAAAAATAAATATACATTAAAAAAGAAAGAAAGAAAGAAAGAAAGAAAGAAAGAAGAAAGAGCAAGCCAGAAGTGAGCTGCCGCCTTAACACTTTAGAAATACTGCATAGACATTGTTTACAAACTTGGAAAGAGCAAAGCAGAGATTCTGGAAACCCTCACCCGTGATAATTTATAATGGCAACACTTGAAAGAGAAGCATTATAGGAGGCTGAAAGGAGAGGAGAGGTCAGATATATGGGCAATGACGGGGAAGATGTGAGTGTAGAATATGCTTTATTTTCTTCTCTCAGTATTTCAGTAGGTGAGTATTTGACACCGAGATCAAATCACAAACTTATCCTGAACTCTGAAACTTTGTTTCTGATGCTTTCTTTTTTCATTTATATCACAATTTTTATGAATTCTATTCTTTAATGACCATTTTATTCTGTAGAGTCTCCCTCAATTATTTCAATACACATTAAATATGTGTCATTTAAATGCCTATAATTTTTTTAAGTTTATTTATTTACTTTGAGAGAAAGAGAGAGAACATGAGTAAGGGAAGGACAGAGAGAAAGGGAGAGAGAATCCCAAGGTGGCCCCCCACTGTCAGCACAGAGCCTGTTGTGACACGGGCTCAGTCTCACAACCTCAAGATCATGACTTGAACCAAAATCGAGAGTTGGACGCTTAACTGACTGAGCCATCCCGGTGTCCCAAGTCAAAATATTTCTATGTAGGTGTCAATGCCTCGGGATTCTAATCCCCACTTTATTATATTACATATTTTTGCTACCTTCCAGTAAGCTTTAGTCAGAATGGAAATCTCCCCCTGACACATGTGCACAGGAAATAGCAAAGAGAGTAGAGTGATGGCTTCAGATTTATACTAAATCCCTTAGAAAAGTGTTGGAGCTATTTAAGAATTATAGGGGTGCCTGGGTGCCTCGGCCGGTTGAGTGACCGACTTCGGCTCAGGTCATGATCTCACGGTTTGTGAGTTCAAGCCCCACGTCAGGCTCTGTGCTGGCGGCTCAGAGCCTGGAACCTGCTTCTGATTCTGTGTCTCCTTGTCTCTCTTTGCCCCTCCCCCACTCATGCTCTGTCTCTCTCTCTCTGTCTCAGAAACAAATAAACATTAAAAAAAAAAGAATTATATGAAGAATCTTTATGTGAAATATTTTATATGTTTATAACAATAGATGAAGAAAATTATTAGTGAGATTTTAATTTCAGTTTTATTGGACACTGAGTGCAAAAAATGCATTGTAGAAAAAGTATGTATTGAAGAAAGCTGATATTTTAGAATCACTTGTAACTGTCCTTTCAAAAATTCATTATACTCACTTTTTATTATCATGATCGTGACCAAAAAACATTTATGTGAGTGTGCCAACACCTTTGTTTCATCTCATTTCTTTTTCAGTCCAGCTGGGCTTGTAGCCACATCAATTGGGCAAAAATGGTAATTATATAAATATATAAAAACTACAGAAAACTCCATACTTTAATAAATAATTGCTAAATACTTAAATTCATTAAACAATTAAGAAATGCTTAATAATACATATGTCTAGATTGTCACAAAGTAAAAAATCACACTCTCGTTAATCTAAATTATGTAACTGGTTAATAACATCAGTTATAAAAAAAAAAGACATTCTGGAAAAAAATCAAGTTAAGTCTCCTCAAATACAATTAGAAACCCACAGAATTTCTCTCTTGCTGAAGTGATCTGCAATTTCATAACAACATGTTCTGCTCTATAACGTTTCTCCCTTGAATCACTCATAGCAAAATTGGTACAGCAGAAGGGATTTTGTTTATCTCTATAGTATTGTTCTATCATGCTTCAGGTCATGTTTAATTTCTTCACACCACTGTTTGAAAAATCAACTTCTGACTTCAAGGGTAGAAGAACAACCCTGAAGGATTCTGTTTGTTTTACAGCTCTGTAAGACATGTTTAATCTTCAGATTCCTACAAGTTCAAGATGACAATGGAGTACAAAACACAAGGGTCTTAGGTCTTAATAAGAGTGCTGATATTATAAAATCCTTGCTTTTCTTAATCACGTAAAATATTTATTAAAATCAGGTTTTAATTTTTGCATTAGCCGGCGTGCTTCTACAAGATAGAGTTTCCAGACCAAATTTATCTTTTAGTTTATTCTCTTTTCCCAGAGGCAGCGCTGAAAAACTGTGCTGCCCTTATAAGTCAGCCTACATAATTGGAGACAAGTGATGTAAATAATTTGCCCTGCATAAGTAAAACTAAAAGACAGCATGTTAAATCTTTTTAGTTCCAATTACTAGGTAACACTGCTATTAAATTATTGAGCTCAAGGTTTCTGGAATAAATTTAGAATTTACACTTGGTATGCAATACCGTTTTTGAAATGTGAAATCTACATCATTATTCTGTCAAGATGTAGGTTTAGTGATTGAACATGTATATGATCAATTTCTTGCTCTGGTTGAACTTCAACCTTGTGAGAATTATGATATTGGCTTAGGTTTCTTCTAGAAATACAGTGTGAGAATCTGGGCCAAAATTAATAATCACCCTAATTTTTAACTTCTCCACAGACCCATCTATCTCATCTTGCATGAAGGACCCTTTAATTTCAAGGAATTCTCAAAGTTCAGTAAAGATATATGTGTGCGTAAAGAAAGGATTATAGTAGAGGACGTAATAGCATGCTGCAGTAATGCAGCATCTGTATTAAAATGACTTCCCTTTCTTTTCTTTGTCAGTAATATATATCTTGACATATTCATGGTTATTTTTAAAAATTGTAGGGTGGGGCAAATGAATGGATGTTGATTTTATATAATAGCTGCATGGTGAAACTGTTGGGCATAGGAATCAGGTAGGAGCAAACCTAGCCGGATGTGCATTGTTGTTTATCGGTATACTGAGAGAAGACTTGTATAACAATATTTCCAATATCCCATATTTCTCTATAAGAGACAAATTATTAAGACAGTAAATCATAGGTCAATGGAAGAGAATGGATTCTGAAGTCAAACTTGCGTGTGATCACTGGATCCATCGACGCCGGCATTATATATAACTTCTTAAGGATCTTTGAACTACACTCTTAAGGGTGGAATTAAATCTTTACTTACATACATCGTGGACAACAGGGTAGGTTTTCAGTATAATTTATGTTTCTTTCCTACTAAACTCTCATTTGCTGAGTAACAACTGTCAGGTACCATGAAAGCTGCTGGGCTAATTCATTCAAAAACCAGTTGCAGAGTCCTACTGGGTCTCTGGTTTTGAATTACATATGAGTATGGTCTGATCTTGGATACCAGCAGTCTCTACTCTGTCTGGTCTTCAGTTAAATATGAATCTGATTTGATCTTTGCCACCGAAGCTCACAATGAAACAGCTATGAATATGTTCTGGTCAGATCATCTCTGAAATGGGATAACAATGAAAAAGTAGGGTTGTTTGGGGAAGGAAAAACTGGATATCTTTTCACTAGAAACATGTATATCATCCTTTGTATTAAATATTTTTTACACAGAAAATTTTGTTTTAAAGATTTTGAAGGACAATAAAACAGCTGTGCATAAAAGCTGTCTTTGTAAAAGAGTAAGTAGGTTATATATTTAGGAGGGCAGAGGCTTTCCTTACA
The DNA here is from genome assembly GCF_023721935.1 of Panthera uncia. Taxonomy (NCBI): domain Eukaryota; kingdom Metazoa; phylum Chordata; class Mammalia; order Carnivora; family Felidae; genus Panthera; species Panthera uncia. The sequence goes on from NC_064810.1 coordinate 21,960,193, forward strand.
GTTTTGCGTTGCACGATACTCAGCGAGTGTCGATTGTGCGATCGTCCAGAATCCAGAACTGAAATGGAGTTTGATAAAGTATGGGTTCCGGCAAAGTTCTTTAGCGATTGTGTTTTCAGTACTAATGAATTTCCACAATGTGTGTCTCTGTTAGTCTTTTTCATTACCACACTATCTGTGTTCAAGTCTTGTGAACTCTTCTTTGTGCTATAGCTTCTCCTGCATTCATATAGAGTCCCCACCTTACAGCCACCACAACTCTACCGATCCACCAACTATACCCCAACGAAGTAAGATTACAGCTTGATGAATATAAGAGAAACTGCTCCAAATGCTAACCCAACCAAGTGGATACATTTGACAACCTCAAGAAAAATATCTAAAAGAAGTGTAACTGTTGTAAATCAACAAATCATGCGGGGAGTGTGGGGAATACTCAAGGAGTAGTTGCAGTCATCGTTCCCTCTCTGTTGTTAGATTTGCTTTCAAAGAGAATGCATTTTTTTTTCCTCTTTCGTCAGGGTTGATACAAACTTTCAACTGTGTAACATTTTATGGAATCACCACAACACTGAATTTGTGATGAAGCAGTTGCTGCCCCAGACCTCTTAAGCCTTGCTCCTAGAAAACAAGTTAGCAGCTCGAGAAGGATCTATTGTTTCTGTCAATAAAACATGGTAAGAAAAAAAATCTAAGTTGTACTCATTTTAGTTGCTTATACTCTTTACTTCTCCTCCTTTCTATTTAAATTCCTTTTTAATTGAAGTATAATTAGCATACAAGGTTGTATTAGATTCAGATGTCCACCACATTGATTCAACAATTCTATACATTACTCACCATAAGTGCGGTCCCTATCTGTCATCAAACATTATTAGAATATTATTGATTATATTCCCTGTGCTGTACTTTTAGTCTCTGTGACATATGTGTTTTATAACTGGAAGTGTATACCTCTTAATCCCTGGATTTATATGTATCTTCTTTTAACCTCTGTCAAGCGCCAATTAAAAACTGCATGCCTCATGGAGTTGTTATGATTCAATGGTATAGTGTAGTTAAAATTCTTAGCCCAGAGCCCAGTATATAATAAATGCTTATTTAATCCTACTTATTGTTCAGTATTGTTGCACCATACACATGAAAATTGAAAGTTTAACTGTTTGATTGCCACTGTTAGGGTATTTTCTTTATGACGTGTTATTATGACTTGGATTTTTCATGATAAATATATCAGGATTTTAAGCTACATATGATTGCTTAAACTTTTCCCTTTTCAGTAGCAATAATAAAAATCCCCACCCCCTTATACATTTAAAACATAATGTTTATGCAAAGTATCAGAATTTAGTCCCCCCAGATCAATAATGTACCCTTTGAGTTTTATATTTAGAGGAGATCTTGGACTGTGGTCTTTCAATTACTACCTACCCTTTTGACAGATATCCATTTGAATGAAAACCTAATCTGTCCACCATTATGGTACAGGTCATAAGACAAGAAAACTACCTGTTTCTTTTAGAAATGAGCCACAGATCTTTGCTTTTATCAGCTGTGTGCAACTTTCACTTGATAAAGAATGCAGCTGATGTTTAAAAATTTCCCTGGATGAAAGGCATTAGTGTGGGCAAGGTGAAAATCAAGAGCTTGTGAATGCATTATAGGCTTAAAGAATTTTTGGAAACTATTTCCAAGTATGTGTAATGCACAATTTTAAAATGAATAAAAGTTTGAAATAAGCTTTAAATAAGATGTTAAGAAGATGTAAGAAGTGTAGCTACTTTCATCTTAATCAATGCAGCTTGTGATGAGGTAATGAAGAGCAGGCAATCAGTCAGAACCCAATCTACCCAAATGAAATCTCGAACAACAACAGAGGTTGTTTTTTCACTTTAGTTTGTGTTAAGAGAAATGGGCAATGTGAGTGCTGTGCCGACTTAATGTGCTAATGAAATCAATTCATCAAGTTTTAAATTATGTAGGAAATTAAAATAAGAAACTGTTCTGTACACAAAAGAGACTATGCCCCAAGAGAATATCCAGTCTTGGGAGGAAAAAAAAAAAAAAAAAAAAAAAAACCCTAACAAATTTAGGTAAGATTAAAAAAAAAAAAAAAGTTATACATCAGCTGCTTTTATAGACTTTCTCTCTCTCTCTTTTTAATTTCCCTGTGAGTCTCCAGAATTCCTATTTAGATGGGAGACCAGGAATGGAAATCTGGAAGAGGCACTCAAAATATCCCTTGTGAAGCTGTTTGGCTAACTTGTGAGGTGGTGTTCCTCAGATTAGGGGTTGACCACCTGGCTTTGGGGCACCACTGAAGTATGCAGAGGCATTCAAGGATAGGTGAGTACAGATAGTTTGACAAATTAAAGAATTACATATTTTACATTAAATCTTCCCTAAGAGTCTTTGGCGGAGCTTCAGGTCTAATTTTCCACTACTGTATAAATTCTCCAAACTTTTAAAAATAAAATACCTGCATCCCAGCACTAAACCTATAGTGGTAACTGTTCCAGAGTATTACAAATCTATGAGGTATCATTACAAGGGACCAATTAGAATATTGTTATTGATTTTGAGAAAACAAAGAATTCCAATGACAAGATAAAAATAAATTTGAAAGACCAGAGGTTTTCAACAAACTGTCTTCAACCAAATTGATGGAGTATTTACATAAATTGTGAGCTGACAGATCATTTAAGAAGGATATTTGTTGAAGAATTATAGCAAGGCTTTTGCATACACCCTAAGAGGAGTTCAAATAATTCGATGATATTGCTAGATTAACACTCCTCTTTGTTTCACAGCCAATTCTTATTTTCTTTCTTTCTTTTTAAAATTTTTACTTTTTAGTTTAATTTCAGTATAGTTAACCTACAGTGTTATATTAGTTTCAGGTGTACAATGTAGCAATTCAACACTTGTATATATTACTCAACGCTTATCACAACCAGTGCACCCCTATTCCTATCTACTTACTTATGTGAGCAAGGTATTTCAATACTTACATGTTTAAAAATGAACCAAAATATAGTAAGAACAGATTTTATAGTAAACTTTGTCTCATCCTAACAATGAGTGATTCATGCATAGACAATAGATTTAATATAATTAAAAAGTCCAATATATTTCATAAAGTGATATGTTTTACACAAAAAACATATGTGTAAAAGTTGTTTATGAATATATGAATAGGGGCACCTGGGTGGCTCTGTTAGTTAACTGCCCTACCCTTGGTTTCAGCTCAGGTGATGATCTCACGGTTTGTGGGTTCCAGCCCCACATCAGGCTCCGTGCTGATGGTACAGAGCCTGCTTGGGATTCTCTCTCTCTCTGCCCCTCTTCTGTTCTCTCTCTGTCTCAAATAAATAAACTTAAAAAAATAAAATATGAATAAATTTATATTGTTAATTCAATTAGGTACTATTAATTATCATCATAATTTATCAGCATTAATAATTACCCACAATAACACTCCTGAAAGAATTTTTCAATATTTAGAGAGGCTTATGGTCACAAAACTAAATTAAATCAATAAAAATCTTCCTAGCAAAAAATATATCACCTTAATGTAAAAGTTAAGTGTGGGGAGTTGAATGGAATTGGTTTTAGAAGGGAAAAAAAATGTAAAATTTCTGATAGTTAAACAAAAAATGTTGATAGATTTCAAAAATGGATATTAGTGGATATCAAATCACTATAGTATTTTTATTTCATTGAAAATGTTGAAAGCAGAGATGTGACTGCTTCACTTTAAAATGTCAATATCTGCGTCACATTGGAAATTAAATTCTTGGTAATTATTAAAGCTTAAGATATAAAGCATAGCTGTCTGTTTAAAAGTGTATCTTATGTATTTCATTTAAATAAATTCTTTTTTTTCCCACATTTTTGTAATGTTGATTTATTTTTGAGAGAGAAAGACAGAACACAAGCAGGGGCGGGGTAGAGAGAAGAGGACACAGAATCCAAGGCAGGATCCAGGTTCTGAGCTGTCAGCACAGAGACTGATGTAGGCCTCGAACCCATGAACCATGAGATCATGACCTGCGCTGAAGTCGGACACTTAACCAACTGAGGGACCCAGGCTTCCCTATATAAATTCTTATGTAAATTAAAGTCAGGTTAAATATTGATTGGGGTGGCTTAGACATATCTAAGGAAATCTGAGGGCTGGGAAGAGGTCAACACTGAAAATACTCATTTGCCCATTATGAAGTAGAATCTCATTAGTTCAATATCCTTATTTACCCTGTTATATTTTACTAGTCTTTAAAGAAGCTAAAATTTTTATAGATTTTTATAATATACTACCTTTTAAAACATTGTTGAGTAATAAGTATTTTCCATAAATTATTTCACATAAAGTCTCACTAGACCTGTGACAGCCTTATACTGGTCTCTGGTTTAGAGGTGGTTAACATTCAGAACGAGGAAGGGAATGTTCCATGATCACCCACCTACAAATGGAAGAGTTGAAATTCAAATCAGAGGACTCTGACCATGGATTTTTATCCTTTAATCTTTTATGTCTTGGCATTTCTCAATTCCTGAGACAAAAAAAAAAAAAAAATAGAAAAACAAAATCTGCCCATCTTGAACAGATTCTTTCTACTTACCAGTAATACATAAGACAATAGTTACAGAACTAAGAGCCATATTTGACACACTTTCACTATGTCACAATAACTTTCCCATACATTTAAGAAAAACTATGTCTTGGAGAGCCTGGGTGGCTCAGTTCGTTAAGCGTCCAACTTCCACTCAGGTCATGATCTCACAGTTTGTGAGTTCAAGCCCCTCATTGGGCTCTGTGTTGACAGCCTGGAGCCTGGGGCCTGCTTTGGATTTTGTGTCTCCCTCTCTCTTTGCCCCTCCCCCGCTCATACTCTGTCTCGCTCACTCTCTTGAAAATAAACATTAAAAACCAATTTTTTTAAAGAAACTATGGTCTCATTTAAAATATGCTCACTTAATTTTTTCTTTGGTATATTGGAAAATAATTAATTTCTAAATAAAAATAATATTAATACATTTCTATATTTGACTGCAGATTATGTATATCTCTGGTAAGTAGGGACAAAATAAAAAAAGATTTAGAGTGAAAATCTAAAGAAACTGTCCATGTTAAATAAGAACTCTATTATTTTTTTCTTACTGAAATTTCTCTTAAGAATACTCAAAATAATTACTGGAATTGAGAAATTTGTTTAACTTCCTATGAAATATTTATTATAATGCAAAGATCATATTTTTCATAAAACTGTTTTCTGAAGACAAATGTCAATACGATGAGATATGTAAATTTAGTTGTTTAAATTTATCACTCACCTTGTTGATGAATGATGCAGACTTGAAAGGAATTCATAGCAATTCACATATTTTTACCAAGTTTATAATACAAATTCTAACTGCAAAAGACTGAATGTGTCTCCCCACCACACCACAATTCAAGTATTGAAATCCTAACCTCCACTGTGATTCATCATATGAGGAGGTGGAGACCTGTGGAGGTGATTAGGTCAGAGGGTGGAGCCCTTATGAGTGGGATTAATGCCCTCATCTTAAAAACACTCAGAGTTCTCACACCCTCTTTCTATCATGTGAGGACTCAGAAAGATGGCAATCCACTGTCTAGAAAAGGACCCTCACCAGAACCTGACCATGCCGGCACCCTGATCTTGGACTTTCAGCCTCTAGAACTGTGAGAAATGATATTTATTATTTACAAGCCACTAAGTTTATGGTACTGCATTATAGCAACACCAACTAAGACAATAACCACATATGAAGAAACGTAACAGAAAGGTTAACAAAAGCATCAAAGTCTGACCAATTTTCAGTCTTTAGCCTAGCAATTACTATGTCACTAGTTTTACATTTTGCTTCATTTATGCTAGATATCCAAACAGATTTTTAGTTTTATTTTTTTATGTTTTTACAAATGTGGGTGGATGCTCAGAGTGTTAATTTAGGCTAAGTAACTTACTAAAGATGATTTGGTAATTATTGAGTCTAGAAAATAAATGAAACTTACAATTTTTGACTTACCAGCTATCATCAGACATGGAAAGGTATGAAGAAATTAACAAATTTTGGTTAGGTTTGATCTGTTCAGAAACTATTGACCAATTTGTCTCTGAACTATACTTTCCACATTCAATACATCTTAGAAAGCAGTAGATCACTGAGGAAGACCAAGAGAAACAAGTGTTCTAATCATAATCTATGTATTAAGCATATATATATATATATATATATGTATGTATGAGTATATGTGTATATATATATTCATGTATAGTCATATATACTCATATACCTTCATACACCCATATACTTACACACACACACACACACACACACACTCACACACACACACGCAGTGGTTAACTGATGACAGAGAGGATACTATAATTTTCTTAGGCATTGCTAAAGAACATTGCACTAAATCTAATCAGGAATGGGGGTTTTTGTTGTTGTCTTTTGTTTTTTGATTTTTGGCAAAGGACAGCAGCTCTTTTGACTTGCTGAGACCTCCAGGCCTACTCTGTACCACCGTATCCTATTAGCCACAAACACCATACTCAAAATTATTTACTTATCTAACTCTTTTTTTCATTTCTATTACTATTTACTAAACTCAGACCCTTAACATTAGCTCATCACCCCTCAAGCCTAAGTCTTCCTTCAACCCAGATGCTTCACTAGTGCCAGACACCTTTCTAGCATAGGCACAATAACAACATTCAACTTTATACCTTTAACGGACTGTCCTTTTCCTTTTGCATCGTGTATGACATTAATTACGTTCGAAAACAAAACAAAAAAAATCTTGTTTACCTAATCTCTTTTACCTAATCTTGGATGCTTTCATCCTGTGGCTTTCTATTTCTTTATGCCTTGTTAACCCATCAGTGCAAGCTCAAGGAATTCCTAAGCTTATTCCCCACAATGGAGAAGTGGGAGGAAAACCAGAAGAGATATGTTGTCATAAAAGACAAGGGAAAAAAGTGTTTCAAGGAGAGCTTTAGTGAGGATCAAACATGGGACCCTATCTCCAATGTTTGCTAACAATTGTGATAGTACCTTCTGCAGATGAGTGAGAATGTAATCCACACTGAAACAGATTGTTACAATGGAGATAATGCATATATATATATATATATATAACCTTTCAAATATTTGACTTAAAAAAATGAGGAGATAACGAAGATGAGAAAGACCAGGGCATGTATAAATATCAGTTGTACAGAGCTGGTTGGGATGGATAAATTGCTTGAGACCTCATGATCAACATTGAAATAAAAGGAGTAATTAACAAGGTTTGGGCAGTGGGTCAAATTTCACTTTCTCCACTTTTCATTTGCTACTAGTCTCCACTTTCTATTTGAGTTGAGGTTTGTGGAGTACATCTGCATGTCTTTAAAATGCGTAGAGCACTCTCAGCCTTGTGTCCTGAGAGGGAAAGACAATTTGAAAAGCATCAATGAGTAAATGCTGATACCTCAATGCAAATAGAATGCAGCAGAAACATGAGGAGTAGAGACCTTTTTACATCATTTGTGTAGAATTTTTGTCAACTAGTGTTAGCATGGGTGAAAAACTAAGGTTATTTGCTTATGTTAATCACTAGTTGTTACTCTCAACCATTGATTACACAAGCACACACCCACACACACATATGCCTGCCTGTTTCTGTAGCAATAAAATAGTAAAACAATGAAAATGATACACAAGCACATTATGAAACGGATTTCAGTAATGTCTGGCACTTACATTCAAACTTTCATTCTAAATGATTGGTATGTTCTTTACATAATATATGCATAGCAGGTGTTTCAACCTCCAAAACAGAAGCTCCACTGAGGTAGAAATAAAATATTTTTTCTGCTTCAGCAACTGGGAAGATATTTTTTAAGGAAAAAAATAATTTTTGCCACCAAAGCAGAAATGGGGAGGCAAGATAGGGTCAGTCTTATCTTAATTATTGATAATAGACCTGACAAGATAAAGGCTTGTATAGTTGGCAAGGGTCATTTAATCAAATATTTACAGGTAAAGTTAAAAAAAAAAAAGGCTCTGATTTGAATGTATCCAAGTACATAAATATTCAAAGTAGCGTAAAAAAATCCACATGACTGTATAAATCACTATCTTATTATCTATATATTAGGCTGTAGTTTATTTTGCTGCAGCTGTAATTCCTGGTGATGAAAAAAAATCAGAGTGTGGCAAAATAATTAGAAACATTCATTTATAGCCTGTTTTATTTTAACTGAAATGATCACTCGGATATGATGAGCTATGATAGCTAAATGCACTCAGGTTTGTAAAGTATCAGCATCAATTAATAATGTATTTTATATTCAATATGTTAGTCTCTAGAACTTCGAACTAAGATTTTAGAATTTTTCAAGAAAAGAACAGAAATATTATAAAGGTTTAAGTTGGTTTTACCAGTCAAGTAACTCAGAACTCTTTATTAAGGCTGATAAACAACATAGCATTGCAGTTTGGAAGTTTAGATACTGCAGGGGGGCCTGGGTGGCTCAGTCAATTAAGCATCCAACTTCAGCCTAGGTCATGATCTCGCTCTTGTGAGTTGCAGTCTCACATCGGGCTCTGTGCTGACAGCTCAGAGCCTGGAGCCTGCTTCAGATTCTGTGTCTCCCTCTCTCTCTGCCCCTCCTCCACTCTCTCTCTCTCTCTCTCTCTCTCTCTCAAAAATAAATACTCTAAAAAAATTTAGAAGTTCAGATATTGCGATAACTACAGGTATCAAGTAGAAAATAAATAAATTTTAAAGTAAATTAATATACACTTTTAAGATTATATACGTGTTTATGCCATAAACAGAACCAAAAAACGGCTTTACTTTAAGAAAGATACTTGGGTCATTCCTTTTTGTTGTTATTGTTGTCGTTTTCACCCACCTATGGGCAATGAAAGTGTTGAAATAACTCTTGAAAGCCAAGATGGAACTGCTCCTGCCCCACGTGGAACATCAGCAAACTGAAACTCAGATAACTTTCATGTCCCTGAAAATCTTTGCTTGACTAGAAATGTAGGGCTGTAAAGCCAGTCAGCCAGTCCCCAGACACAAAGCCAACTCTGGGCTCCACACTTACTTCCTGGTTCCTTCTCTCCCCAAACAAGGTTGACAATGTGGCCAATCAGAAATGTTCTATTTGTCTCTTCCTTGTTTGTTATTCTTTATGTTATAAAAGCTTCCTGCCTTTCTCTCCTTTTGCAGTTCTCAAAATGAAGACTGCATTTTCAGTAATTGTTAAATAAAGTTTCTTTGCATCACCTACTGTTTAATCATTTTCTTAACAAAAGTGAACAAATGAAAATGAAAATAGAATTATTAACTTTGTTATCTTGTGTCTTAGTATAATAGTAAAAAGCAGCCAAGGGCAACCTCTTTATCCACCCTTGACTTGAAATCTACACAGGAGCTTTTACCACAAGATTTTCCAATTAGAATAGTCATCCTTTGAGTTAATAAGTAAATACAGTCTGTTCTCAGTATTCTTTTTATTTTTTTATTTTTTTAATGTTTATTTATTTTGAGAGAGAGAGAGCATGAGTGGGGGAGAGGCAGAGAGAGAGGGAGACACAGAATCTGAAGTAGGCTCCAGGCTCTGAGCTATCAGCACAGAGCCCTATGTGGGGTTTGAACCCACAAACCGAGAGATGATGACCTGAGCCAAAGTCGGACGCTCAACCAACTGAGCCACCCAGATGCCCCTGTTCTCAATATTCTTGATAATTATAAAGTCTCTGTGAACACTGATTTAGCAAGTTCGGAACCATTGTTCCTAGGGAAAATATAGAATAAGAAACTGTGAGACTCTGGTCAAAACATGTGCATCAACCTTATACATAACCTTTTTTTAATGTGTGTTTCTGTTTAAAGACACTTTATTTAATGTATAGTGCTCAATCACTAACACTGAACTCAAGGCCAACAGCAGTATATCTCATTCTTGAATGAAGCTTACCTAACACATGTATTTTATCAGTAAGGCACAGCATAATCTCCTTGCCTTTAGGAAATTTAGACCACACTTTAACAATATGTTCAGTGGTCATTATAAACAACTAAATCATCATCAACAACAATAAAAACAAAAATACAGAAAACATGGCACTAAACAGACCACGGAAAGGATACTTGTCTAGAGTATGAATGCTGACAGTAAAGTCAGAGTGGCTTTGTTCCATGTCAGCTGGGCAAATCAAATTTTTTGCTGTTCTGAGCATGCCTGTGAATGCCCTTGAAAGTGCTGGGAATACTGATTTGGGGTTATATATATAAATTTAAGCAAGTCAGCAAATTTGCAAATATGAAATCTAAGAATCATGAGGATTGACTGTCTCCTTTATACTGTCACTTCCTGATAAATGTCTCCAATGGCATGGCCAGCTAGAATTTGGGGAGTTGTCAAAAGCACTTGAAAGACTTCAAAACTTTAAAAAAACTAAACACACGGATTAAGAGTAAATTACTAGGAGTGTGTCATTGAATAAAGACACACAAGACCATAGCAACTAAAAATAAGCTGCACATCTAGAAACTTTTTCTATAGTTAAATTAGATGTAAGGGTTTTTTGGTGTTTCTTGGTTTTGTCTTTGCTTTTGCTGTCATTGGGAAGGAAATAATGTACGGGAGGATTGATCTAAAATTTGCATTCCTGGAAAATAAATAAACAAATATTAAAATATGCATTTCGGTCCCATAGTAGATCTGTGGGTAAAATCAATGCCCATTGTATTGAATTGAGGTTGTCAATTCTAGCTGATTGATAGTGAACCTATCCGGTAGCATGAGACCATTAGAAAGACTACAAGACCAGCTTCTGAACCTATTATTACTCAAGTTTTCACGGTTCCAACTGCCAACAGCTAAAGTTATAATATACCATGGTCTTCTGGGGTGACTGTTTTCTATCTTTTTCTTTTTTTAATTTTTTTAATGTTTATTTATTTTTGAGAAAGACAGAGACAGAGACAGGATGAGCAGGGGAGTGGCAGAGAGAGAGGGAGACACAGAATCTGAAGCAGGCTCCAGGCTCTGAGCTGTCAGCACAGACCCCGACGCGGGACTCGGTTTCACAGACTGCAAGATAATGACCTGAGTCAGACGCCTAACCAACTGAGCCACCCAGGTGCCCCTGGGGTGACTGTTTTCTAAGGGCAAATGTTTATTAACCTATTGAGATACCTGTGTATATATGCAGGCCACTGATTTTAAGGAGATCCTTAAAGTATAAGCATCATTCTATAATCAGTTTTCAAAGTGATTGATGTACTCTTATATGGACTATAAAGCAAGTCCGAGACGTTACTAAAATCTATTAGCAGAAGCATGGGCACCTGAAAATCATTTCTGAGTTATTTATAATTCTTAACAAAAATGAAATGCAGGGACTCTGGGGAATGTAAGTGGTGAATTTAAGGGACAAAAATGAGTGCATTGGGGGATAACACTAAATACCAAGAAGTGACTTTAAGAGATAAAAGAAGCTTTTGTATTGTTTCAAAGATTCATTGAAAAAAAAACTTTCATATTCCAAAGAGAATACAGAATATAAAATTCAGAGATATGGAGGCAGGAACAAAAGAGATTAAAGTGAATGGGGGAATTTCTAGATAATCAAGGTAGTTTGACCACATGTGGTTATCTCCTCTCCCACTCAAACCTAAAATATAGAAAAAAAGTTTAAAAAAAAAAGTGAAAGTCAATATGTACAAACCCTAATGAGATTTCAACATGTTTTTGTAAGAGATACAGATGCATTAGAGACTTTCTCTGATTTAGCAGAGAAAGGGAAGGAACAATTCAGGAGCAAAATGTCCCCGTCAAAGCCTAGAACATCTAGCATGAGGGTGTATCAGGTACCCTGAAACCATGACTGAACACATGAAGCTTGAGGTTGAGATTGAAAAGAGAAGCTAGAGAATTCCGGGAAGATCAAGAAAGAAAATCAAAGTTGATAGTTTATCTGATATATTTGAGCATTTGAGAAGCAATATTCCTAAAAAAAAATATATTTGACAGGCTTAATGGAGCAGATTAAGTGAAACCTATTTGATTAAAAAAAAAAATGCATCATACTCATAGCCCTACGTGACTCAGTGGAGAACAGTATTGACATAAGCTAAATATTCACATAGTCCAAATAAACACTGACTCATAATGTGACCAAAAGATTCTATTTGAGGAGAAGTAGGAGTGGATGTCAACTTGGCAGGATGACAAGAGATGATGTCTGAAATTGAAAATTTAAGATGAAACAGTATAAACATTACGTAGAAATATGAAGCTGATATATAAAGAAACATGAAAGTATTTTTCTCTAGTGTGGAAGTGTGGGGAGGAGAGAGGCTAACAAGACAGAGGCAGACAAAAACGCAATTTTTTATATAAACCTTGGTAACATTTATGTTTTTACAAACTCACTTGGATGTGTTGCTTCTGCTAAAATAAATGTGAAAAGAAATGATAATTTAATCTGGGAGGGGATGTTGGCAATTGTCTTACATTGTTTGTGGTATCATCACCCATATAATTTTGCAGGGCCAGAGACAGGATGATATTACTGATATCTATAACTATATCTATATCTGTCTATATATCTAAAGTATATATATATATACATATATATATACATATATATATATATATATATATATACATATGTTTTCCCTTCTCTATTGGTTATTTATATTCCTCTTTATAGGCTTCCTGCATAATTTCAGTTTCACTATTCCATTGCTTAAATATGAGTGCCCTTAAGGTCATCTACCAACTGCTAACTTTGCTGGACTGAGTCCTTGCCCTTTTATAAAACTGTGTTTCTTTACATACATGAAGCCACCCTATATTATACATAATTAGACTTTAAACTTCACACTATGGATTTTTGCCCTCTACATTTTCCCTGTCTTAAATGTCCTTTTCTTCCTTCCCTCTCAATTGAGTTTTAAACAGCATTCGGGATTCCGTTCAAATCAATCCAAAGAAGTCCTCTTGAACCATTTCAGCCATCAAGTGACTACTCCTCCTGTGTGAATCAGGACTCGTGTAGTGGCTGGTTTTGTGATTTCAATTTAAACTGATATAGGAATAAAAGGAGTTTTTTGGCCAACATCCCTGGGAAAGCCCCATGGTATAGAAGACTTTAGGTATAACTAGATCCAGGAATACCTCTCTGCATTTCTCAATACTATTTTCTTTGTCTTAGCTTTATTCCCAGAAGGGTCGTCTAATTGAGGGGCCAAGATGATCAGGACACCCATGACTTAATCCTACTAGTCTATGACCTGCACAGAAATAGTTCCATCTACATCGGTCCAGTAAATCAGGAAGCAGATTTTCATTGGTCCAGCTTGAGACAGTGTCCCTAGCAAAAGGATATGCTAATTAACCAGGCAGGAGTGTTGTACATACAACTGGGCTTGGAGATTCATTGTTATATCACGTGGTCTGAAGGGGCAGAGGTACATTCGTAAAACCACCTGAGTGGATAAAAAGAGATTTCCACCATAGACCCCTCCTCTAGCCTCCTGTATTTTTGGTCTGTAGCCTCTGACATTTAGCATTTACTTTACATGACGATAACTACACTCTATCTACCCACATAGGTTCATGAATGCATGTGTTTTCTCATCTAGACAAGTAGTTTAGGCTTTTATAGAAGGTTACATTTTATATTTATTTTTCATACCCAGAGACCAAGCCAGTGATCTGTGCAAAATAGAAGTTCAATAAAAATTTGTGGATAATGCAGAATTACAGGAAAGGAGGTCCAATAATTAACCAGCATATCTTATGCCAGCTTGTGTGTGAAAGCCTATGATAGGGAGATGTTTCAATACATACCACATCACTCAGTATAAGGATCGGTTATGAAAAAATGCTATGTACACAGAGTCTAACCTATTAGCTGTGGCTCTATTCTCCTAAAGACCAAAAGTTGATTTAGTTTGTCAAACTGCATATAAACAGGCAGAAAATAATTCTGACCTTATGCAACAACAGAGCATGATATTTGTGAAACCAAAAGTTTTAAAGAAACACATCATCTAATAAACTGGAAATGGTGGTGACATTTTATAGCTTAAATGTGAAATGAAAGGGCATTTCATCAACATTCATGATGTTTTAAAAACAAAGGAAATTACATTGTATAAACTGCATTAAGTAACCTACCAGTGTTTCTCCACTTTGTTGATTATTCATGAAGTCTCTGGATGGGTCTCCGCTGGCTCATACACTGCTCTGCCCTGCTCAACTCTGCACCCCTGTGTGTGGCTCCCTCTCACTTGGCTACATCAAAGCAGCCACTTTATCCGCTAGGTTGGCCTGAGCCACCTCTGTGGCTTCTGAAGCGTACTCACGGCTCAGGGTTCTCTGGTTCTTGAGCTGAGACCAGAGACAAGTCAGGGTTCTCTGGGTCTTTAGCTGAGACCAAAGACAGCTTCTTATACCAGGCTCTGCATGAATCGAGCTGAGAGTTTCACACAGGCAGAAAGCCCTTGGATACTATGGCCTGTTCTCTCCCATCTAAATCCATGGGCATCCACCTGCAAGAAAGGTATCAATGGACCTGGAGGGGACAGAGACTCAAAATCTGTGTAGTGTGAAATTAATGGTCAAGCTGAACGGCGATTGGCAGAATATGGAAAAGTCACCTCTAAAGAGCATGGAGACCGGAGGTAGCTGTGTAGAGCACAGGGGTGGCCATATACGAAGCGGTCTCAAGGTGTACTGTGTGTTGCCATTGTTCTTAATGGGTTTGGGGATCGCTAGGTGTTCTAAGGCCTTTTCATTGGCAGCTAAAAGGTCAACCGACTTATTTTCATAAAAAGTAGAGTAAAACCTTGGATTGTGAGTAACATTCGTTCTGCGAGTGTTCCTCAAGGCAAGCAAACATTTCTAATAACTTTTAACTCGATAAACGAGTGATGTCTTCCAATACAAGTAGTACATGATGCTGAAGGTCAC
Organism: Panthera uncia; assembly: GCF_023721935.1. Taxonomy (NCBI): domain Eukaryota; kingdom Metazoa; phylum Chordata; class Mammalia; order Carnivora; family Felidae; genus Panthera; species Panthera uncia. The sequence goes on from NC_064810.1 coordinate 21,975,210, forward strand.
GTGATCACAACTGAGCCAAAGGTTCTTAAAATTTGCTTTGATATACAAGTACTTTAAAATACAATCACGTTTCCAGAATGTGATTATGCTTGCACACCAAGGTTTTACTGTACTAAGATTTTACGTATCTTTCACTCTTATTCTCCCAGGAACATACAGTGTAATTTCCTTACTGATACCATTAGTCTAAAGACTAATGAATCACATACTTGTGTGTGTAAAGGAAAAGGATCGTTTTAAGAGACAGAAGGCCTATTTCCAGTCTGAACTATGATTCTACAGAATTTATTTGAATTCTCACCTTTTGTTTCCTGATGTAAAAGGGGAGGCTAAGGGTATCTGTTCAGTCTACTTCATAGATTAATTGCAGGTGTTTGAGGACTGTTAAGATCATAGAAATGGGAAAGAAGAGGTGGTAAATCTAAATGATACATTACCACTAATAACAGCTAACACCCGGGTACTCAAAAGACAAGTAGTGTTCTAAGCAATAGAAATCTGCTGATTTAGCCTTATAACTATTTTATGAAATGGAGGTATTATTACCTTCCTTCTACATTTGATAAAACTGAAGTTGGGAGAGGGTAAATAACTTTCATTTAATTCATAAATTTAATTTCTTAGAGAGGTTTCATTTACATGAGCAGAAAATACAGAGAGTAGCTATATACCTCCTGTCCCCACACATGCATAGCCTCACCCACTGTCTAAATCCTCCACCATAGTGGTATATTTGTACAAAAATGAAGCTACATCAAACCATCATTATCATTTAAGGTCCATAGTTAACATTTGGGTTCACCCTTGGTGTTGGGCATTCTATGAGTTTTCACAAAGATATAAATACATGTGTCCACTATTGTAGTATCATTCAAAATAGTTTCACTGCATTAAAACTCCTCTGTAATCTGCCTATCCATCCCTCCCTCTCCCCTAACCCCTAGGAAACACTAATCTTTGCATCTTCTCCACAGTTTTATCTTTTCAAGAATATCATATACTCGAAACGATAAGCTATATAGCCTTTTCAGATTGGCTTCTTATTGGCTTCTTTCACTTAGTGATGCACATTTGCATTTCCCCATGTCTTTTCACGGCTTGATAGCTCATTTCTTTTTTTAAATATTAAAAAATTTTTTTTTACTGTTTATTTATTTTTGAGAGAGAGAGACAGAGTGCCAGGGGGGAGGGGTGGAGAGAGAGGTAACACAGAATCCAAAACAGGTCAAAGTTGGACACTTAACCAACTGAGCCACCCAGTTTCCCCTGAAAAAAAATTATTTTAAGAAAATCCCCATTTTAGGGGTGCCTGGGTGGCTCAGTCGGTTAAGCATCTGACTTCAACTCATGTCACCATCTCGCGGGTCCATGAGTTTGAGCACCCGCGTTGGGCTCTGGGCTGATGGCTCAGAGCCTGGAGCCTGCTTCCGATTCTGTGTCTCCCTCTGTCTCTGCCCCTCCCCTGTTCATGCTCTGTCTCTCTCTGTCTCAAAAATAAATAAACGTTAAAAAAAAAATCCCCATTTTATGTAATCAGTGGAAATTTTGGAGCTGCAATCTTTCTTCCTAGGTATTTGCAAATATATTACATGTGAAACTTCAGGGATTGGTTTAGTGGCATTGTTGTAGGCAATATTCTCTTATCCTATTCCTGGTATTCCTGGTGTGATCAGAGTATCTGTGTTTGCTAATTGCCCCTTATTGGTAGTTAGACTCAAACTTTCCCACTGACACTGGGAGATGGGGCACTATCTTTCTTGGTAAATAGATTTCAAAGGAACGGCTCCCAGGTTCTTGAGAAAAACATTCCTAGGTTGTAAAACTGACAGGAGGCTGGCAGATATATATCTCAAAAGGCAGGGATAGAATTACAATTGAAAATGTGCTAAAGAAGAAAGACAGACAGAAAGAAAGATGGCAGAAAGAAAGAAAGAAAGAAAGAAAGAAAGAAAGAAAAGGAAAGGAAAGGAAAGGGAAAGGGAAAGGAAGGAAAGGAAGCAAGAGGAAGGGAGGAAGGAAGGAAGGAAGGATGGAAGGGTGAAGAAAGAAAAAGTAAAAAAGATAATTATTTTTAAAAAATCTTTGAATTTTATGTGATTATACTATTCAAATCCATTACCTTTATTTTTAGAATTATTTCCTAACCTATTGGTACTCTCCCCAAAATAATTTGTATAAAATTTTAAAAATTCCAAGTGATTTCAGTATCTACAATGCTTCTCCTAAGATTCCTGGCCTCAAGGAGCCTTTTCTTCTCCAACAAACTTGCCCTTCCACAATCTATTCTCATGACGAAGCTTTGATTTTAGCATTACCTATAAGTCCCAAATCCCATGTTCTGATCATGACTAATTATTTGCATACACCATCAACTTGCTTGCCTTTCTCTTGCTCTGTTGTATTCTTTAACGCACCACCTTAATGAAATCCACTTTTTTGCTTCTCTTTGTTTGTCACCTTGAATTTGAACATGGCTAAAGGGGGAAAAATGTGTTGACTGGTCTTGATTTAAAATTATTGCTATTTTTTTATGCAGAAAGTAGGCACAGATACTTCCCTTAATTCTTTACTGTAATATCTGAGGACAAGATGTATGTTTATCAAAATTGAATGGACATGTGTTTAACAAAATTCAAGATTTGTGCTTTCATTTACTTTGTCTTAATTTTTTTTGTAACAGCTTTTGTGAGATATAATTCACATTCTATACAATTGACCCACTTGAAGTGTACATCTGAGATGGTTGTTAGAGGGAAGGGGGTTTGGGGGTTGGGAAAAATGGGTGAAGCAGAATGGGAGATACAGGCTTCCAGCTGTGGAATGAGTAAATCACCTGAATAAAAGGTACAACAACTAGTCAGTGGGATTGCAACAGTGTTGAATGGTGACAGAATATACCCATACTTGTGGTGAGCGTAGCTGCTACCTGTTAGATGTTATCTGTTAGAACCTTGAGAGCATTTGAGTTTGGGTTTCCTGGGAGGAACTAGAACATGCCTTATATAAATAAAATATAATTATATAAACCTATGCAGACATTTTTAATACTGTACTGAAATCTTAATAAGAAGTTATGGTCACGGACAAAAGTTACTTAACTTTTTCTACCTCAAATGTCTCCTCTCTGAAGAAAGGTTAATAGCATGTAACTCATGAAACTCTTTTAAGTATCAAACAGCAATAACAACAAAAATGTGTTAGGTGAACGTACAGTGCATTAAAAACTGAAAGCTTTGACACACTTTAGTTGTTTTCTTTAAATCTATTTTATATTCATCTTCAATCCTTCTTGGTTGACTTTTCTTTATTCAGGTAATAAAAGAATATTCAAAATTTCTTTGAGGATATTATTTCAGAATTCACTTCTTTTGGGGTGCCTGGGTGGCTCATTCAGTTAAGTGTCTGACTTGGGCTCAGTTCATGATCTCACAGCTCATGAGTTCAAGCCCCATGTCGAGCTCTGTGCTGACAGCTCGGAGCCTGGACCTGCTTCGCATTCTTTGTCTCCCTCTCTCTCTGACCCTCCCCTTCTCATGCTCTGTCTCCCTCTCTCTCTCAAAAATAAACATTAAAAAATTCATTTCTTTTTAACAAGAAATAACTTACGTTGACTTTCTCTCTAAAAAGCTAAAAACAAAACAAACAGAAACAAAACCCTTCTAATTGAAGACATCAGTCAAACATCCATATTGATTTAGAGGTGTTGTGGAATCATTGAATTGGAAATGTTGAACCACACCTTTGGTATTTACTCCAGAATCTATGCAGGAGGACATCAACGGGTGTGTTACCTGCTGTGACTGTCACAGTTCAGTTTCTGTAGGTCCTCCTTTTCACTTTCTCATTCATATGGGGTTAAACCCTAGGTTTTCCCACCACAGCCCCACCTCCATGCAAATACACACTTCAAAAATTATTTTGGAATTCAGAAAAATAAACACAAATCAAAACCATGATAAAATACCACCTCACACCTGTCAGAATGGCTAAAATTAACAACATAAGAAACAACAAGTATTGAAAAGAGGAGGAGCCCTCTTGCATCACTGGTGGGAATCCAAAGTGGGGCAGCCGCTCTGGGGAATAGTATGGAGATTCCTCAAAAAACAAAAAACAGAGTTATCCTACAATCCAGCAATTGCACTACTAGGTATTTATTCAAAGAATATAAAAATACAGATTTGAAGGGGTACATGCACCCCAATGTTTATGGCAGCATTATCAGCATTATCAACAATAGCCAAACTAGGGGCGCCTGGGTGGCTCAGTCGGTTAAGCGTCCGACTTCGGTTCAGGTCATGATCTCACGGTTTGTGAGTTTGAGCCCCGCGTCAGGCTCTGTGCTGGCAGCTCAGGGCCTGGAGCCTGCTTCAGATTCTGTGTCTCCCTCTCTCTGACCCTCCCCCATTCATGCTCTGTCTCTCTCTGTCTCAAAAATAAATAAACATTAAAAAAAAATTAAAAAAAAAAACAATATCCAAACTATGGAGAGAGTCCAAATGTCCACACACAGATGAGTGAGTAAGGAAAATGTGGTGTATACACACACACACACACACACACACACACACACACACACTGGAATATTATTTGGCCATCAAAAAGAATGAAATCTTGCCATTTGCAACGATGTGGATAGAGCTAGAATGTATTATGCTAAGTAAGATAAGTCAATCAGAAAGAGACAAATACTATATGATTTCACTTATATGTGTAATTTATGAAACAAAACAGATGAATGCATGGGAATGGGCGGGGATTGGGGGGGAAGAGGAGACAGAGAAACAAACCACAAGAGACTCGGTGATAGAGAACAAACTGAGGGTTGTTGGAGGGAGCTGAGTGGGAAATGGCCAAATGGTTGATGGAAATTAAGGAGGGTACTTGTGGTGAGCACTGGGTATGTGTGTGAGTGATAAATCACTGAAAAAAAAAAAAAAAGTAAGGAAACCCTAAATTGATTATATGTATTTGAAGAGTGATTCAAGTATATATTTTAAACAATGGGAAAAGTAAGAGTAAACGAGGTTAAGTACATAAATATGCATTTGCAAACAAAGAAAGTTAGTATATACAGGAAAATTTACAACTGAAAGGAGAATCAGATAAAATAAAAATATGCATGTTTGTGTATACACACTGACTTTAAGAAACAACATGTTTTCATGGGGCGCCTGGGTGACTCAGTCGGTTGAGTGTCCAACTTCTGCTCAGGTCATGATCTTGGGGTCCGTGAGTTCTAGCCCCGCATTGGGCTCTGTGCTGACAGCTCAGAGCCTGGAGCCTGCTTTGGATTCTGTGTTTCCCCCTCTCTGTCCCTTCCCCACTCATGCTCTGTCTCTCTCTATCTCTGTCAAAAATCTATAAACTTAAAAAAAAAGCAATATGTTTTCAGATTCAAAAGGAATCTATTATACTAACTCTGAAAATTTTAATTCTAAAATATAAAGCCATCATAACACCAATATTTTAACAAATTAATTGACATAATTTTAATAAATATTTTAATATTAACAATCTGTGCAAAAACTGTATGCAATGGTGTTTACAACATTAAATATAGATGAATATTTCAAAATACCACCAAAATATTTTTGTTGAAAAATTATAGCTATTATTTACATAGAACTTTTATATGTTAACTACTATCTTAAATTATTTAAAGATTAATTCATTAACTTATTTAATACCCATAGTGATCTCACTCATGTATGAGGAAGCCAAGACAAGCCAACGGAAATAAACTTGCCTACAGTCACACAGCCAGAAAGCGGTATAGTCAAGATTTGAACACAGACTAGGCCCAGAATCCATGCTAATACTTATTTTACTAAAATTCACACAACAGAAAACAAAGAAAATCAAAGAATTTCACCCCAGAATCAGAAAAAGAATGAGTTAATAAAACTTTTCTTCAAGTTTTTGCTAACATGTATTTTATGGACATTTATTAATTGTGATATATAAGGAATATTTTTCCTTGAAAAGTGAGTAACAATAACCAAAATTTAGAAGCAATTACAAAGTACCAGATTCTCTACCAGATCATGTAATCTCCATCCTACTGTCTATAAAGATGTTGCCATTCTCCTGTTCCAAATGCATAAAATGAGGCTCAACAATGTATAGTAATTTATTCTTAAGAGGTGTGTGAATGGTAGGGTCATGACATTAACCCAGGTTGGCCCTGCTCCATTGGGTGTCGCTTCCATACCATAATATATGTGTCTAGAGATACCTACCCTGTTTACCTTTCTGATATTCAGGCCTCTGCTACTGGCTCATCCTGACCACTTTTATCTGACCAGATAGACATTCATTCCCAGTACTTATTTATTTTAAGAAAAAGGAAAAGGAACTATCAAATATTGGACTGTATTGTTGACATAACACTGGAATGAATAGATTTCTTACTGTTAAAGGATAAATGAGAGTCAGAGAATTCTCAGAGCCAGATGAGAACCCTAACTACGTCATTGGTTGTCAAAGGATATTTTTCTGAATGATTCTGCCAGACCAAAATTTTCTGGGATCATTATTTGGTCAGTATTTTCTCCACTGATGACAAGGCCTTCAAAGTTCCTGAAGTCAGCTTTTAGGAAAACTGATGTCATTCATATAATTTCTATCACTCAAAAAATACAGTCGGTAGGCCCAGGTGTTACTGAGGCATTAGGACACATCACGACTTTAAAAGGGCAATGGGTCTCCTGGGACACAGATTTGAGGGATCATCAAAATGTCATATCTCTAGTTAGTAAATCATCAACTGCAAAGTGTGTCCTTGAATCCACTTTAGATTCTTTTAAAGATGTTTTTTTCCACATAAAAATGCATATTCAAACATTTATATTCAAGTACAAATTTAATGAGCACAGCCAATGTTGAAATATGACTTTGATAAGCATATTAGAAAAGGATCACTATGTGTTGTGTTTTCCTAAAAAGTCTGCATTTAGAATATTGATCAGTGACAGCTTTCAAAAAGTATTGCATTTCTCTCTGTTGAAACTACACACCTCTAGGTTCTTGACTGAAAGCAATAGTGAGAGTTTCCAAGAGGTCTGTATTGTTCCTTCTCTATACCCTTGTCGGTTTAATAGTGCTTGACATGGTTTGGGCACATAAAATTCACGCCTTGTATTTATATAATGAGTACTGAGTCTGAAGCTCAATTTGGATGCGAGCAATGTTTACCAATATTCTAAGACCGTTCATGATGGAATAGTTCGTTGAGCTGCCATTAACAGCGTTGTGTCTGGGCCATTTCTAATTCCAATAAAGCGCAACGTGTCTGTATCATACACCCAGTTCTAATAAAAAAATTTTACACAACCACACATGAGGTCATAGGAATAACCTGAAAGCTGATACTAAGAAATGTGTCATATTTCCTTGATAAATTCAAAACTACCATGACCATATTTTAGAATCTGTACATTTTGTAATTGTATGCATTATAATCAGTTATACTCCATATTCTCAAGTAAAGATAAAAAATCATCTGAGATTTAAAATTCTAGCTCTCAGTAGATTTTAAGCCTTCAGAAATCCTGTTGTGTTTTATATCAAGCATCCAAGACCACTATACTTTTTAAGTCCCATTCAGTTTAAATGTGTCTTTAGTCCTCTAAATAAATGTTTTGGTTCTGAATATTAATAGACTTTCACTTACCTGCAATTGTTCCAATAACTTTGGCCTTCATTGATTTTTGATTTTCAAACAGTATTTTGCCTCCTATGTGGGCTCCTTTGTGGTGCCTCGTGGTCTTGAAACTATTCTCCCCATGTCTGTGCCCAGAGAAAAGTGGACCAACCTTTCCTTTCAACCCACACGTGAGCAACACCAGCTATAATTTTTAGTGTTTTCAGAGGTTGAGCTTCAAAAATTTCATTCGGAGAAGAAACAAAAAAGGATGTGGTGTTTACTGCTAAGATGAAAGTTTTCAATACAATTTTCCAGATCATGGTATAGAAACTGCCAATTCAAGGAATTGGAAATATAGAAGGGTTACCTAATTGGTTTATATCTGTCAGCCTGGGGATCCCAAACCTCTTGATACATTCTAAGCCATGATAACCACAGACATTTGAAAATGAAATGAAATGAAATGAAATTACAAGGACATTTTGTTCAAAAATAACTGAGAATTTCAAGATAGTGATGACACAACATAACACCATGAACAGGGCCATGTTACGTGTGGAATTTCGTGCAATTGAATGGGTTGTGTCATGAAGCCCACCCACCCTGAGCAGAGAAAGAAAGTCTATGTATTGGTATTTTAAATTATAATTATTATAAACTGTTTAGAATAGTCTTTTTGTACTTTGATGAATTATAAAAGAGACAGTCTTTGGTAAACAAATAAAATCAGCCATTCAGGCACACTTCTTTATTGAGAGCTGTGCCCCTGAAACTCATGCAGAAAGACATGAACCGCATCATGCATCTTGGAGCGCCAGCACAGCACGATGTTGACAATAAACTTGAAGGAGAATGAGGTCATTTATCAGCCAGCTTTGGCAAAGTGCCTCTTTAAAATTCTTAGTTCCTTAACTGCAATAAATATCCATGTTTCCAATCTGTAGAACTGTAAAAGAGAGTTGTAGCCCACTGGAGGTGATTTCTTTGTTAAAAGTAAGGTGAACAGTAGATAACCCTGTCAGGAATAAAATCCTAGCTATTAAAATAAGTAGGATGGCCACTGCTTGTTCCACAAGGATTTCCCTATGTTTTGGAAACAACTGTGTCAATAGGAACTTTAATTAAACTAAAGTCATTTCTATTTCAGTAGATGTCCAGCTGGAGAGTTCATCACCACAGGAAGACACCGAATGTGTTTAATATCCAGAAGGAGTGTAAGAAAGCTTTTTGTGTGCTTATGCATAGGTGGTTTTTATACATTTATTTTTGTTGTTCTTATAACTAATATAGAATAATGATAAATATATAAATATATGCTTAGGTGAAATAAATAGAAAATGCAATAGACCTAAGTATAATAGTCTTTTTCTTAACTGTTATTTTTATTTGTATTTATTTTATTTTTAAATTTGTTTACTTTTTATTATTATTTATATTTTAGTTAATATACAGTGCCTATGATTTCAGAAATAGGATTCAGTAATTCATCACTCACATACAACACCCAGTGCTCATCACAACAAGTGCCCTCCTTAATACCCATCTAACCCGTCACCCAGCCACCTCCCTCCATCAACCATCAGTTTGTTCTCTATCATTAAGAGTCACTTATGGTTTGGTGCACCTGAGTGGAGCACCTGGGTGGCTCAGTTGGTTGAGTGACTGACTCTTGGTTTCAGCTCAGATCAGGATCTCGTGGTTTGTGAGCCTGCATCCAGCTCCACGGTGGCAGTGCAGAGCCTACTTGGGATTCTATCTGTCTCTCTCTGCCCCTACCTCTCTCTCTGTCTCAAAATAAATTAGCAAACTTGAAAAAAGAGTCTCTTGTGATTTGTTTCCCTTTCTTCTCTTCTCCTCCTTCCCATGTGTTCACTGCTTTTGTTTCTTACACTCCATTATATGAGGGAAATGGTATTTGTCTTTCACTGGTTGACTTATTTCACTTAGCATAGTATAGTCTAGCTCTGTCCCTTTTGTTGCAAACGGCAAGATTTCACTTTTTTGATGGCTAATAGTCCATTGTGTATATACATAACAACTTCTTTATCTCTTGATCAGTTAATGGACATTGGAGCCCTCTCCATAGTTTGGCTATTGTTGATAATGCTTCTATAAACATTGGGGTGCATGTACCCCTTCAAATCTGTATTTTTCTATCCTTTGGGTAAATACCTAGTAGTGCAATTCCTGGATTGTAGGGTTGTTCTTTTTTTAGTTTTTTGAGGAGCCTGGATACTGTTCCCCAGAGTGGATGCATCAGTTTGCATTTCAACCAACAATGCAAGAGTGTTCCCCTTTCTCTGCATCCTCACCAACACATGTTGTTTCTTGTGTTGTTAATTTTAGCCATTCTTACAGGTATGAGGTGATATCTCATCATGGTTTTGATTTATATTGCCCTGATGATGAGTGATGTTGAGCATCTTTCATGTGTCTGTTAGCCATCTGGATGTCTTCTTTGGAAAAGTATCTATTCATGTCTGCTGAACATTTTTAACTGGGTTATTTTCTTTTTGGGTGTTGAGTTTGATAAGTTCTTTACAGATTTTGGATATGAAGCTTTTGTCAGATATGTCATTTGCAAAGATCTCCTCCCATTCCATAGGCTGTCTTTTAGTTTTTTTGATTGTTTCCTTCACAGTGCAGAAGCTTTTTATCTTGATGAGGTCCCAACAGTTTATGTTTGCTGTCATATCCCTTCCCTTCAATGATATGTCTAGTAAGAAGATGTCCCAACTGAGATCAAAGAGGTTGCTGCCTAAGTTGTCCTCTAGGATTTTAATGATTTCCTGTCTCACATTTCATCCATTTCAAATTTATTTTTGTACATGGTGTTAGAAAGTGGTCCAATCTCATTCTTCTACATGTTGCAATCCAGGTTTCCAACATGATTTGTGGAAGATACTATCTTTTTTTCCATTGGATATTCTTTCCTACTTTGTTGAAGATAAGTTGACCATATAGTTGTGGGTCCATTTCTGGATTTCTATTGCATTCCACTGATTTATGTGTCTGTTTTTGTGCCAGTACCATACTGTCTTGATGACTATAGCTTTTCAATATAGCTAGAAACCCAGAATTGTGATGTCTCCTGTTTTGTTTTTCTTTTTCAGGATAAATTGTTATTTTTAAGTTAAACCAAAAAATACTATAAGGACTAATACCAAAACATATATCTATAACTAAGCTTAATTCAGATTATGGAAATTTTGGAGTTTCACCTCAGTTTCTTTGAGCAATAAATTAATACTATGAGGCAGTACATTCAATTAAGTAAAGAATTTTGAACAATCATTATGTTCAAGGCATAACCCTTGAAATCTCTCTATTTCCAAGGAGATACAAAACTTGTAAAGTTGGTCTCTGACCTCAATGAGCTAACACTTTATTAGGTAGAATGGAAATATTACTGAGTATATAGGGTTTATATCCGTATATGTTACCAGTTGTAATGCACATCAATATTGATACATGTAATCACATTATAGAGAAAGTGTTAGAGGATAGAATGAATAGAAGTGATGATGCATTAATCATGAATAAGAGAATCAGGGTAAGTTTTACAATGTTGGTCATCTGTGAGTTAGGTGTTTAGAGATAAGAATTTAGACATGGAAAGAGAAAAGCAAATTCTAAATGTGGAGAAGAGTTGAGCAAAGACACAGACACAGAAATGTTTGACATGTGCAGAAATTAGGCACACAACTTCAAGGGATCCAGACATTTTTGCTATGAGCATGGATGGGTTATTTCAAGTTCCTCCTCTAATACTCCTTTCTTAATTTCTCACAGTCATTATATGATTCATTCTGTATGAAAACTCATAAATAAATCTACAGAGAGAAAAAAGAGGTAATCAGTTCATAAAAGGGATGACTTTGGGATAAGCATATGAATTTCTAATTCAATTTATATTGTTTAAAGTTGAACCTCTCTTTATCAGCTGCCCAAGGGATAAAGGTCATTTAACATGGAGTAGTTAGCTACAATGACTTTTTAAATTATTCATTAATCAAACCATTTAAGATGCTTTAAAATATGTTCTTTGGCAGTTATACGGTTTCATAAATGCTTTCACTCTTGCAAAATCTTATTGTTTCCATTTATTCATTCTTCAGTGCCATTTTAAACAATATAATGAAACCTCAAGAAGAATAACTTAAGAATTGGTTCCAGAAGTTCAAACACATTGCCTCTAGATAGATGGATTTTTGTTTAATTTTTTTGTAGTTATCCTACCATGTTCTATAAGAATTTTAGAAAAATGGCTCTAAGATCTAAGATATTTGAAACACTTCATGAAACTTATGGACACTAATCCACTTCTAATTATTCAGGTGTGAATTTCGGACCCAAATTTTACACATTTTTAGTAACATCTTCATGATTCAGCTTGTTTGTGCCTTAATAGTTCAAAATAATTTTAATAGTTGTTTATTGTAAGTAATCTTTTCTACAAGGCAAATGATTACTATTTAAAAGAAATGGAGATAAGATGGAGACTTAATATCAACTCAATTCGGGTGGAAAGAAAAGAGGAATTTAGGATTTTATGTTAAGCAGCTCATAAGGATATTAGTAATAGATGTAAGGAAAACTAACAGGGAGTGCACTGGAAATACAGGGAAGGAGGTCACACCGAATTTAAGTTTATTGGAGCATCAAATTGGAAATACTGAAGAGATGCACTTGAAGAGGATGCTTGATGAATACTTTCCATATGAGCACATAATATGAATAAACTTGAGAATGAATAACTACAGTTTTAGATCTCAGGAAAGACTTTATAAACTTCAGTAAGTAGATCACAGTTGAGACAATGAGATTAGATCATCAGGCAGATCATGAAAGAGAGATGAGAAGACTATTAAAATTAAGCCTAGAAAAATATCATTGAATTCCGGTGTGTGAGCGGAATAAGAGTCAGCAATATATCCAGAGAATAGGTGGCCAGAAAAAAGAAAAGGAGAAACAAAGGAAACAATGGTTCAGAAACCAAAGGCATCAACTAAAATGACAGTAGAGAGGGCACTGAGTTTGGTTTTTATAAGACACATGATTGATCTCAGCTTTAGAATATTAGAAATAAAAATCATTTTCTGTTTGAGGCATATTTTTTCCTATTTATGTTGTAAAGTGAGGAAGAAAGGATACATGATGTCATTTCGTTACATTGAAGTTTTACTTAGGCTTGATATAATCACCTGTTGCTTTATTCCATCCAGGGACTGCCAAGCCAAACCTCACCCACTACTCCAGCTGCCTGTGATCCAGGTCCTGGTCCAAATCTGAGAGCTGAGTTTTACCTAGAATTGAGCAAAGACTTGAGGAAGTGCTTACCTTTCAATAGGCAGAGGCAACGGGAACTTAATTTTAAACTACTGATACCACTAACAATCATAAATACCATCGCGATTCATGTTTCCATAACTCATTTAAGGCCTAGGAAGACCAAGAAGGTTGTATAATTAATGGTTATGGCCTTGGAATATATCCTGGTGGCTGTCATGAGAATTGACAGAAAAGTTTTGGCTAAACATTTGGGTGTGTAAATTCAAACAGAAAAATCCAATTAAAGAAGGCTGCTGAAAAATGTTCTGACAGGAAGACATCACACAGCATGTGCTCAAGTTTTCACTTCACCACTTAGGAGTTATGTAGATCACATTTTGTCTCTAAGCCTAATTTCCCTTATACGTGATACAATGATAATAGTATTTTCCTCACCCACCTTACACGGTTCTGCAAAACAAAATTTGTGGCACTATTTCCATATACTGAGAACTTCTCTGGTTTATGAGCAGCCTGTTAAATATATCTATATACTAGACATATCATAAGTGTAATATATTTTTAAATGTAAGGTAACTTGTTTTCCATATCATAATATCAGAAGACTTTCTCTTTCAGAACAAAATAATGGACTATGAGTTCCAAGCCCCCTTTCTCCAATAGAAACATCAAAAAACAACCAGAAACTGACTTTATGAGTCTTATTGGATCTCTGAAGAACGATGAAAGTTCTATAGCAATCAAGCAAATGCTTAATCAAGAAAAAGTGAGCTTCAAACCAGTAGGAAATTCTGTGGCGTTATGACTGGCCCTTGCCCCCACAGATATTTACAAACCAATGTTCAGAGAGGCATTACTCACAATAGCCAATATAGTGGAAACAACCCTAATGTCCATTAACAGATGGATGGACAAGCCAATGTGATATATATATATATGCACAATACAATATTCATCCTTAAAAAGGAATGAAATTCTGGTACATGTTACAATACAAATAAACCTTGAAAACATTATGCTAAATGAAATAAGGCAGACAACAAAGTGATATATTTTACAATTCCAGTTATGTGAGATATCAAAAATAGTCAAATTTGCAGACATTGAAAGTACAGTAGAGGTGAGCAGGGCCTGAAGGGAACGGGGAATGAGGAGTTGTTTTTTAACAACAGAGTTTTGGTACAGAGTTTTGTTTCAGATGATGAAAAATTTCTGGAGATGGGTAGTGGTGATGTAATGAATGTATTGTGTACATCACTCAATGAGACTGAACTGTGGGCTTAAAATGGTCAAAATGGTAAATTTTATATTATGTATATTTTATAACAATGAAAAATCTTCATAGCATACAGTTTTAACTGTTAGTGATTCCTTAGAGAATTGTAAGATTTATTCTTACAGCCCTATGAATAACCAGAGGAAAAACCATCAATCGTTTTAAATTCACAGAATAGATATTAGTTTTTTCTACATTCCCCCCTATATTCTTTTAGGAAAAGAAAGGTCTGGGAATGTATCAATGTGAAATTTGTTTTATTTTTAATGTCCATGCATATAGTTTTGGATGCAGAAAATATTACTCAGATGTTATCCTTTGCCTTTACAAATTAATATTCATTAAATATCCAGACATAAAAACTTAGTTCATTCTAAAGCTTGTTAAGTTCAACCTAGAATACTATTCTGCTTACAAACCAGAGACATTTTAATTTCTTGCTTATTTCCAAATCTGGGATACATTTCTTAACCATAGAAATTCAATTCTCAGTGTAACTGCAAATAATGATTGTATCAAACAAATTAGCAAATTATGTTAATTTAAGAACTGTTCATATATTTTACTATAATTATTAAAAGTATAACCATGGCCAAATACCAAATAGGAAACATGGGCCTCAAATTATTGCATAAAATAATATATATATATATATATATACACACACACATATATATATAAACAATGTACATATATATAAAACAATATATATATATAAATATATAAATATATATATATATAAGTAATAACCAACATATTTATTAGTGTTTTAAATTTTGTATTACCTTGGTTACCAAAATTTATTTAAACAAATTTTGATGATTACAACATTCATTTCCACAAATTTGTTTTTGAAAAATTGCTTAGAGCTGGAAATAATATTTAAAATGTTATGAACATATTGCCATAAAATAGAGTAGACATAATTGACTAAAAATACATTTAAATTTTTAAATGATAAATTTGAATATATTAGACAAATGGCTTAAAATGCTGATGACAACTTAAAGTACACAAATGTCTTCGTCCATTAAAAGTTACCATTACAGGAGAGGGAACATATGATAAGTATATTATTTTGACCAGCTCATTATTTTGATCAATTTGTTTTCAACTAAAATCCTTTCTACAAATTTAGGTGCCGTCAGTTCCCCTGGAGCTGGTAGGTTCAGCAGCTGGTGGTGGTTGGATGGCGTGAGTTGAACTATTTCACAAGGCAGAGTTTTTCTTTGCAGTGAAGTAGCCTCTAAAATTATCTGCTGTGAAGGCCAGAAGTGAGGAAAGTGTCTTTAAGGACATAAAATGTTTTGAACTCACATTTACAATAGGACAAAAGAACAGAAGAAAGAAGAAAAAAAATACAGATTTTATTCAACTGGGGTTTAAACGACAAACTTAAGAGCACAAGCACACTTACATAATATGGCGAACATTTTTATGATTCCTGTAACCTAAACCCATGACCCAAAGGACACAGGTTTGACATTCTTCCTGTGCTCCCCCCACTTCAGATGTATCGGAGGCTATGATTCTAGGTGGAAACATGCATCCATTCTCTGCCATATCAAAATGGCTTTTCTGGGGCCTTTTTGCCCTCCCTGCTTCTTTTCTCTCCTGTTACTTCTTCTTCTCCTCCTCCTTCTCCTCCTCCTTCTCTTTCTCCCTTTTTTTTTTTTTTTTTTGTCTCTCATTCTGTGTGTCTATCTCTCTCTATGTACACATTCACACACACACACACACACACACACACACACACACTCATCTACCTTACTCTCCACCATATCCCCTATCCAATCTAAGGACAACTAAAGATAGGGACCCATACTATTTATCTGTATTTAGCTCTAGAAATGAAAGGTTTTCATTTGAGTCACTATAGCTAAATAGACTCCGTATAAGACACAGACTTGCAAAAAGTTACAGAATCTAGAATTCTCAGAAGTTACAGAGGTTACAGAAGGGCTCAAGCATAGACTGGCATAAAGACTTCATTCTGAGATGGTAACTATTCTACTTAATCTATTAATTCTGTGCTTTTCCCTTGAGAGTGGTGTTTACTATATTTTTTCCTTTTCTTTCAATCACCACTCTCTATTTGTACAGCTAAAATTCTTTCCTCATCATACAAACCCCTTCTATAGCATGATAGAACAGCTGCCTATTTTATAATGGTACTTTGTAACTCTAAGGATCCTTAGGTTTCCAATCCATGACACCTAGGGCTGAAATAACCTCCTATTACTTCCTCAAAACACCTGTTAGCCATTAAGGATATTCACTTCTACATTTTTGTATTCTCCCAGAGCATTCAGGTCTTTATTTCCCCAACTATTCATCGGGATACAACTTGGGCCAAGCAATGCATGCAGTCAATAAATGCTTAGTATTTGAAATGCATTCCTTTATTTTCTATTAATTCTAGCCCCAGATGGTATGTCTGCTGTCCTTTTGAGTTATCCAGTCACTTCTGATCCTACTTAAGAATTGAAAGCACAGATTTCCCTTTGCGTTTTTAATTCAAGTTCTAGGTTTGAGAACTTGACTCCACTTAATATAATTCCTGAGAGCTTTTTTTTACATATTTTTTGGAAGTATATATTTCTTGAAATTAAATTGTACTTAACTTTATGATGCACAGTATATTTTGAGATAAAAGCAAACTTGTGAAATAATATATTGATTTTGTGTATTGAAATCTCTATGGTGGGAGATTCTAGAATAACATCACAATTGTTTACAGCATATGGAGGATTATAAAACATGAAGATAGTCAAACCAGAGTTATCAAATCAAGAAAACCTCAGCCTTGGACACAACTAGAAGACTCTCAGGAAAAAATTTTCCACAATGTGCAAATGACAAATAAGTTTACTGGATTTCCTTTCACTGCAGTTCTAGACATTGTCTAATGGTCCTTAAAGGGCTATTGAATTTTATCTGTTTTCACCTTTGATTGCCCTTTGATTGATTGATTGATTGAGTAGATTATTTTATAACTGTGTAAGGATGGAAATTAAATTGTAGAAACTGAATGGAAATGCAAGTAATTCTTAACCATTGCAAAGAGCAAAATTTTTTTAAGTGGAGACACAATTGACTTCTAGTCTGTAGAAAGCATGACCCCAATTACTGCATTTGCATTTTATTTCCCTATGCAATATGAACTATTTTGCAGCTAATAGTAAATCTGTTTTAGAATATATAGACATGACTGTTCTTCAAATTTCTCTTTGAATCAATTTTATATCTTCCTAGTTTCCACATGAATTAATGAGTTAAAACATTCAACACAGGTTAATTTGATATTTGTATGAAATCCATACTTTTTCTTCTTACAATTATAGTTTAGCAGCACTAATAAGTCATAAATAAGTCACAGATGAGAGCTTTCTTGACCCATCCTTCACAGGCCTTGAGCTACAAAAAAGTGGTTCAGAAGGTAAACACTGCTCAAAGAAAAGAAGTCTAGACCAGTAGTTCAGATGAACTATGGGGTCTCTGCATGGAGTTGTGAAAATCGGAGTAACACTGGACCTACCTCTGTCTCAGAAGCAGGAGGGGATCAAGGTTTTCTCTTTGCTTTCACCATTGTTCACTGAGCAGGAAGGAGCCTTTACATCAGCCTAAGAGTCTGGTGTCTGTGTCATGTATTAACACTTAATGGTACTTTATTATACTTTATGAGTCTCAACTGGTTATAATCAGATATAATAACATGTGAAATACAGTTTTGATATCTCTTAGACAAGATCTGTTCTCAATTTGAAAGTTCATTTTCACATCTTTAGGGAAAACACCCATCTGAAATCAAAATTCACACTGAGGGGGGGAGGTGGGAAACAAAATTCACATTGGAAATAAAAATGTTAAGACTGGGGTGCCTGGGTGGCTCAGTTGGTTAAAGATCTGACTCTTGATTTCAGCTCAAGTCGTGATCTCATGTTTCATGGGTTTGAGCCTGGCATCAGGTTCTGAGCTGATGATGTGGAGCCTGCTTGGGATTCTCTCTCTCCCTCTCTCTCTGACCCTCACACACCCATGCTCTCTTTCTCTCTATCTCTTCCAAAATAAATACACAGACGTTTTAAAAAATTAAGATTTTTAAAATAAAAAACTTTTAAGTTTAAGTTTTAACCTTAAAAAAACTATGCTATCCTTAGATGTTAATAATAATGTACTTTTTTCTTAATTCTTGATTTGTTCTTTTGTCCAACTGCAAAGTTAGGTAAGTCTTAATGTTTTTCTTTTGTTTATAATTACTATTCTTTATTATCTTATATCTATTTGGAAGATCTATCTTTGAGTTTCAAAAATTAGAATTGTCATTTTTTCAGTCCTTGATATCTTGAATGATTCATTTTCCATATAATTAGTTTCCTATAAAAATCAAATACCTTTTGAACTAAGTTCATATTTTAAGCAGACTCCTAGAATATATTTATCTCCTTGAAATAATAACATTTCTAAAACAGTATCAAGATAGCTAACTTATTAAAGCTCTTCATATTTTGAAGGGATCCCAAAATATTCTCAAACTTTTATCAAAAAGAAACAGTAGAGAGCCTTTTAATTTATTAACAACCTTGAGGAAAATGGTAATGTGAGAATCAATATGCAATAATCACATTTTAATATCAAATGTGCTTTGAGTGCTTTAATATATGAGCATTGCACTTGATATCATATTTACTTTGGATTTTAATATAGTCAAAACTCTGAACAGACATGATTTAAAACATTGTATCTAGATGAGTAAGTCTTAGAAATCTACTGTAAAGCATGCCTGTAGTTAGCAAATTATATTGCCTACATTATAGACAAATTATATTGTATATACATTTGCTGTATGTTAAGTGTTTTTTTTTAAATCACAAAATAATAAAAATAAAGAGAGTAAGAGGAAACTTTTGTAGGTGATGGATATGTTTATAGCATTGATTATAGTGATAGATGCACAGACATATACTTATCCCCAAACCCTTTAGGTTGTATACATTAAATACATACACTTTTTTGTTTTTCAATCATAACTCAGTAAAATGGTTAAAAAATCATTGTACATAGAAATGAATTGTTAGAAAACAGCATAGCCAAGAAAGCATGGAAATATACAGTTTTAAAAGCTCACACTAGTTTGATGAATGGACTTAATAATAAATACAAAGTATGGACTGAAAAATTTTCTATTTGCTTCCATAAAAATTTTATTAATACATAAAATTTTGACATTCCAACCATATCAACAAAAATGTGGAAAAAACAAACCAAAAACGAAGAACAGAAAAGCATAGGCATTCAAATCCATATAGATGGTTTAAATACTAAAGAAAAAATTTTCAGCTGTCCAGTATTAATAGATGGTCAAAAGCAGATTTATCATTTATTCATCTAGTCAACAACATGTCATTATTAAACCAAGAAATGGACCAAAGTAAGATGAGACATAATTTTCCATGTTCATTTATTTACTGAAATATAGGTTCCACTTACAGCACCTGAAAATTTCCCAAGTTTGTATGTTATCCCATTTAATGCCATTTCAAAATGATTCTATAGGTTTTAAATTTTCCAATGATATCATTAATAATAATAGTAATGATAATGGATATTATAATAGGATGGGAATTAAATCTATAGAACTTTTAAAATATTATTTTAAAGACCATGAAATATGGGCCTAATAACTAGTTCTGAACTACTTTTGTTGGCATACAAATCACCAGTGAAGATGTGAATTAGGCTTGTAACATGCTATTAAATAATCAGATGGATTTAAATTGGGCTGGAATAAAAATCTGTATTTTGAGCCTCTAGTTGCTGCCAAATTCTGTTTTCTGCCATTTTCTAGTTACCTTTCTGGAGTTAATGATGCTTTTGTGTCTTTTGTGAGCTCAAGACTACTTTAAAACACATGCTGCAGGAGTGCTGATGCATAGGGGCACTTGTAACCCAATGTTTATAGCAACACTTTCAACAATAGCCAAATTATGGAAAGAGCCTGAATGTCCATCAACTGATGAATGGATAAAGAAATTGTGGTTTATATACACAATGGAATACTACATGGCAATGAGAAAGAACGAAATATGGCCTTTTGTAGCAACGTGGATGGAACTGGAGTGTTATGCTGAGTGAAATAAGTCATACAGAGAAAGACAGATACCATATGTTTTCACTCTTATGTGGATCCTGAGAAACTTAACAGAAACCCATGGGGGAGTGGAAGGAAAAAAAAAAGTTAGAGAGAGAGGGAGCCAAACCATAGGAGACTCTTAAAAACTGAGAACAGGGGCGCCTGGGTGGCGCAGTCGGTTAAGCGTCCGACTTCAGCCAGGTCATGATCTCGCGGTCCGTGAGTTCGAGCCCCGCGTCAGGCTCTGGGCTGATGGCTCGGAGCCTGGAGCCTGTTTCCGATTCTGTGTCTCCCTCTCTCTCTGCCCCTCCCCCGTTCATGCTCTGTCTCTCTCTGTCCCAAAAATAAATAAAAAACGTTGAAAAAAAAATTAAAAAAAAAAAAC